>NC_092814.1:332741490-332958990 GCF_023375885.2 Dermacentor andersoni
GCTAAAATCCAGAGGGGCTCTCTTTAAGTTCAGTACACGTTGTTGGCTTCCACATGCGGTCTCTTCATGTAACGGGCTCCTAATTTCCCCTGCTATACTTCTGTGTTCGACGTGAAAGAGGTGCGAATGGGCCTCTTCGGGAAGCGAAAACCGTGCCGGTATACGCGCACGTGCCAAAAAACATCGCTCGCGAGCACATTTTTCTTGGAGCTTCGACGTCAGTGAACGGCGAAAAACTACTTCACTGGAGTGCTGTCTCAAAAGCCTAATTTTGAACTTTTTCTGTCGTTTCTCTAAATTGAATCAAATTATGGCGTTAAACCTTCCGAATCAACACACCAGCTATATGGGACGGCGGAATGGAGGCTCCGTCCGGATCAATTTCGATCACTTACAGCTGTTTATCGTGTGCGTAAGTCTAAATACGTAAGCGTTTTTTTGCATTTCACCCCAATCAAAATACGAACCGTGCGAATAAAACCCACTACCTCGTAACCACTAGAACAACATGACGGGCAAAAATGAAAAGTATTATATGAATGCGCGTGACGCGGCAGTCTAGCGTGTGCTGATACAGGATTTATGCTGAAACCCGCCGTGGTTGCTGAGTGTCTATGGTGTTAGGTTGCTGAGCACGAGGTCGCGGGATCGAATCCCGGCCACGGCGGCCGCATTTCGATGGGGGAGAGAACACCCGTGTACTTAGATTTAGGTGCACGTTAAAGAACCCCAGGTGGTCGAAATTTCCGGAGTCCTACACTACGGCGTGCCTCATAATCAGAAAGTGGTTTTGGCACGTAAAACCCCATAATTTAATTTTTTTTTTATACTGAAGCGCCTGCGTCTCTTCGCTGTTGCGTGTGGCATTGTGAGCTTGACGAAAGATGGCGGTCATTGCCATAGCTATGTAAATAAACACATAAAAGCAATGCCTGCTCATTTTGGCATGCGAGATAAATAAAAAAAATACAAGAGAAAAGAAAAATACTTTTACTACCGAATGAACGCATAACCGCGCAATATCAGCTTTGTGCTAGACATTTGTCGTATGCTTGTACTCTTGACGAGGAAATAAACGTCACTTTTCAGAAAGAAAAAATTTGAGGGAATATTAATACGTTTTGGCACAGAGTGACGTATGTTACTTAAATGAATTGAGCTATACAATGTTTTCGGACATTTTGCAGCGCCACCGACACTCATCGCGTTATTGTGTAAATTTTTCTCAGTTTATTTTTTTCTTTGTTTCTTTATGACATTCTTTCCCTTTACCCTCTTCCCCTGCACAAGGTAGCCGGCTGATACTTACACTGGCTAACCTACCTATTTTCCCTTCCGTATATTTTTCCCTCTCTTCGCAGCGCTACGGAAAAGGGGGGATGTGTACGCTAGAAGCAAAGCAGAGCAGTTACAGACTTGTATAGGGTTTAATGGTGCAAGGTGATTTGCTGCTTTACCTTAAATATTGAGGAATGTTGGTTTTTGTTACCAGTACAAGATTAGCTGCAAATGCGGCATTAGGTGCGTGTGGGTGATGCTGCATCAATGTAAAATTTTTTGGCAGTATGAAATCCGACCGCCGTCCGGAAAGCACCCAGAAACTGTCAAAACAGAGATTGTGAGGCCGTGTAGACCCCTGCTGTATCACATTTCACTCTTCTTTCACTCAGAGTCGGAAAATTCCGTGCTTTTCTTGCAAATATGTGACGTCAGAGGAGGGCATATATTACCAGTTTCCTGCTACCAGAATGTTTCGTTACCAAAAAAATCGGCAGAAATTGCTCACAGCGGAGCGCTTCCGTGGCACATTTACTGTGACACCTTCACCGCACATTTACACTAGCGCAGCGACGATGCTACCACCTCCTAGTTAATCTCACGGCTAATAGCGTCGGCACGTGGCATTTGATAATGCAACGGCGCACATTGTGATCTCGGAGGCCATATTCGGCCACGTTAGCCCATTGCTCTTTGAATCTTTACGTCTTTCACTCTGTAGCGAAATAAGTGGCCCTTTATACGTCACCATCCACATATCTTACACCGCGTGTTAGTCGACAATATACAGCACGCTGTTTTAAGGATTTCTTCAGCGCTATGCCGTTCATTTGAACCTTAGCGCACCTGGCGTCAGCCTGTATCTCTGCGTGCTCGCCATGGCGTCGGGTTTTCGAGGTACATTGAAGAGGCTGGATCTTGACATTTCGAACGCAAAGTGTCATAGTGGTATGAGCATATTAGCACGAATATGTTTTTTTTAACGCGGCGTGGCTCACGTGCAAAAATTGTTCCTTAGGAATATAGCAAGCGTGCAGCACGCGAATTCGTGGAGCGTGACAATCTGCTTTGTAATACAACTCAGCTTGGGCAAGGTATGAGCGGCTGTTGAGAAAAAAAAAGAAATGCAATTTCAGCTCGAGCTCGCAGGGCGGCTGTTTCAACGATCGTTGGTGTAGCGCGACGGTCTACATGGGAAATAAGTGACAAGAAGGAGAGCTCGTAACAAAAAAGAAAAGAAAAGGAAAAAATGCGAAAATAAAAAAAAAAAAATGTGCACAGTGTAATAAAAGAGACCACCGCCGCCCCCGGGAGGGCTCGAACCTCCAACCTTTCGGTTAACAGCCGAACGCGCTAGCCGATTGCGCCACGGAGGCAGACATTCTGGCGAGGATATGAACAATAGCGGAGCTAAACACCATGCCGACATTTTGCGAGCGAGCTACGCTCTAAATTTTTTCCAGCTGCGCATCCGTTCGTCTGTTCACTTTCCCGCGAGATATTTTCGCTCTCTGCTCCCTCGCTATGCAACGCCTCCTGGGGAGGTTTCGGGCTTCCGCGTCACGTGAGATGACGTAGGCTACGTCACGCCGCGCCGGCCGGATCGCTCCTGCTCGATCGCGGTGCGTTGCGGCTCATGCGTTGAGTTCGTGATGGGGACAAATTTCATACGGATTATTATTTTTTTTTCTCTTTACAAGTAATTCAGTCTCTCCGTTGTGTTTCGCACTGGCATTCGATAAAAAACAGTTCACAAGCTTGCACGGACGGTGCCTGAGTGGCGCTGGGATATTCAATCATGAAAGCTGGAGAGACTAGAGAGCTTTAGAATAGGGGTCCCAATAGTTTGGGGCCCCAAAGAGCTTTGCGGGTGTTATCGTTGGGGCACGCAGGAGTGCAGAGTTTTAGAATAGGGTTTTGCGTTTGCGGATAGCGTCTTGCGCTGACAGCGCCACTACGGCGTCAAAGAGAAGCTATTACAAATAATTAAATAAACTACACCATTTTATGATAGGAATAGTAATTTTGACTTGCGTGTATTCGCGTTTAATTAAAATTTAGAGGTTATTCTGTAAGCAGCAAACAATTAGTTGCGCTTAGTTTTGAGCAAACCAACTTTACGTGCCTTCACCAGCCAAGCTAAGCCGTGTTAGACTAACGAGCCATGAAATTCACAATCGAATTCGGAATCAGCGGCGTCTAATGAAGCGATCTTCAAACACACGCTAGTTGAGAGAAAGCGATAACCGCAGTCACTTCTCCTAGCTTGCGAACTTCACGCGTTACCACGGATCGAACCCAGTTTGGTGCTAGGCTAGAGCCGTCGCTTCGATGGGTGCCGCCATGTTTGTTGACGCAAAGCCTTTGGGGCCGCTATTTGGGCTCCCGCTAAATCGGTGAAATAGCGTTCCCAACGCAAAACCCAAACGCAGTTTGCGTCTCGCGCATGCGCAGTGGCTTCGACGCTATTTCTTTGGGGCCCCAAAACGTTTGGGGCCCCTATTCTAAAACTCTCTACTGTTCGTAGCATTAATGCGTCGTGCGCTACTTGAATGGAACCGGGTGGCGTTCACTGAGGTATTGTTAACTAGCGGAATAATGAACCCATCCGTTGAATTACACTCACGTCACAAGCGCGCTGCGTTTCGTTTATTACGATTATTCACTATGCTTTTGTGGCAATAACGTCAACACAGTGCAACAAGAGTATTCAAAATTGCACAATTTGCGAATTCTTATCTAATGTTCTAATCTAATGTTTCTGTATATCAGATTCAATTCGAATTATTACATTGTTTAATTCATACATACAAGGCTGTTCAGATAGGGAATGCCCTACCCTATCTCGATCCGCAGGACGTATACCGTGGCGACACCTAGAGCAACCGCCTGCCCACCGTTTATAGATCCTTTATAAACGGTGCGCCTGCCTACATGACACGGCAAGTAACGAGTCTATTCTTTTTCCAGTGACCTTAGTCAATGGCGCAAACACTGTTATTCTTCCATATTCGCGGTCGTTATCACCGAGGCCGCAGTCCCTTGGCACGATGAAAGAAATATAATCCAGGGAAAAGAAAAAGCGGTACGAAATAACATGCGCTTGGATAAGGCGCCGTAGTATCTGCTTCCTATTACCGCAGAAAGAAGCGTCGCGTGTGCACGCCAGAGCTGGTAGTCGATTAGGGTCCGACATGTACAGTACAGGCCACCGTTAAATGGAACACCTCATTCGAACGGAACTTTACATTCTTTAAACTTTTTCGGGAAACAAAGTACGCATTTGCGCCGTCATGCGGTAAAAGCCGCATGCCGAGATACCTACCAGTGCCTCCTCTACACTTCTATACTCCTCTATAACGCATAGAGGAGGCACTGTACCTACATAAAGCATAACGCCTTGTCGCGGGCCTGTCTAGCTGCAGCCGACCTTGTTCATCGATCGCACGTTTGAGAGAAGCACAATAACAATGCGCAATCGCCCCGACACGTGGTATTTTTTCATATTTCGCGTGCTTTCTTTGGAACGCGGAAGAAAGGACCGCGTGATATATATATCGTGTTTGAAACAATTCATTGAGAGGTTTCTCAAGGTGCTCTACAAGTTTGCGTATCACAGGTGGGGTCTGCAGCCAATAGTTAAAAAAATGATTACTTAAAGATAGGTAATCCGTTAGTTAAGGGGAAAATAAAAAAAAAATTGCCTGAGTAACTCTATAGCCAGTGCCAACATTATGCATTCGGTTCAACTCGCGTTCGGAGTGCCTTTCATTATTAATCCGCCGTGCGAGAGTGGAGGCGTTCTTTTTTTTTTTTTTTCAGTTTCGGTATTAAAAGCATCAATATTTTGCGAGCTCTTTGTGGCGATTGTATTTCAAGCGTAAGATTTCGCACAGAGGCTTACTGCATGTCTAAACTACCTGAAACTGGGCTTTTTACGCGGTCGAAAATTTCGTTGCAATCGGCCTATAATTTTTGCTGCGAACACGAGTTACGAGCCATTGAGGTGTGAGCTGAAGGAGTACATTCTGATTTCAAATGACAATTCTCATTAAAAAAAAGAAAGAACTGCGCGGAGTTGTGTAAGTCGGACTAACGCTTATTCGACTTCATGAGGACATGACATGACATGCACTACTCCACGACGGCCTTCTACCGCGGCAAACCGTTACACGTGCAAGTTATGAAACGGGCTCCACCTGTCAGCGCGGAACGGTGCTGACAGAGGTAAAAAAAAGATAATGAGAAAGAAAAACAGAAATCCTTTTGCGGCAGTTATTGAAATGGCGCTTAATAAATGATGACAAATAAGCGCTGAAACACGTCGGACCTGCCCCGTGCAGCCGCCTTATGTAGAAACATAAGTGCGATACTTTGTGCGAAAACATTTATCGAAAGCACCGAAACCGGTGCGAGCGCGAAAGTTCCCATATAACCTCATACTACCTGCTAAATTGCTAAATGACCTCGATGTGTTCGTGGGGCCCTCGTAGCGCCAATCACTCGGGTTGTACGTACTCGCTCGTCTCGACCGGCGCTTTTACCTTCAAATATATTTAAGTGACTGTAGCTGAAATTCAGAGTTTAGCAGGCGAAATGCGCTTGGCTAGAACTTCTTATTTATTTATTACTTATTTTTTTGATGCCTCGCTGTATGTTTAGGTGGGTTGAATGGGTACTAGGGCGCCTCGGTGCCAGCACACCTCTTCCCACCAAAGTCCGTTCATCTTTTCCATCCCGTACGTCCTTCTTTATCAAGGCAGCCGTGGATTGGAACAATCTCCTCACACGTGCCATCTTTCATGTCGACGCTTCCCGGCCGCCATTGAGCCACATTTAATGGGAAGGATTCCCTGCCTCATCCGAGGCACTTTCCGGTAGCTGGGGAGGTTCCCGTACTGCCTCTTTCCATAAAAAGAAAATTCAACTGTCCGATGGTGGGATAGAACCTTTGACGCCGAGCACAGCAGCCCGATGCTCTAACCGTTAGGTTACAATATCGCACGCATGTTCATCACGTGACAACGCCGACTAGCTCTTTGGGACGGCTGGCACGTGCGTCACGTCATACAGCATGTGCTGTAGTGCGTGCGCTATAGCTGCCATTCGGCCACAGACTTACCACTGTCTCTACACAGCGCCACGAGCGGGGGCGTGTCAGCTTCTCGCATTCTTGCCTCGTGGCAGCTATTACGATAGCTGCGGGATTGGCCTGGGTTGCAAAGGGACAGCTCGTAACGTCTCTTATAAAAGTAAACAGAAAACTGCCGTAACGCCGTTGCTGTTATGTTATAGCGGTCATCGTCGTCTGGCTTTTGCCGTCACACATTGGCTCGCGTCAAACTGCTTGCTTTACCCTACACGTTGGTACATCTGGTAACCCTTAGAAGGCTCCCGACACATTAAGTGGTCCCCGCCAACCACCGAGAGCACGCTGACGCCTCTACCTCCCTGATTCGTTCCGGCTGCGTAGAAGGCCTCCGAAGGGCGCTTGATAGCCAGCTACCTACAAAAAGCTTCGCATAACATCGATTCTCACAATGAGTGCGATCTACACAACTTTTCGTTAACGTCGCGATTATTCTGTTTTCACCCACCTCTCACGTAAAATCTTGTCTACAGGATCCTTGATGAATTGTAAAGAGATAAATAAATAAATAAATAAATAAATAAATAAATAAATAAATAAATAAATAAATAAATAAACAAACAAACAAACAAACAAACAAACAAACAAACAAACAAACAAATAAATAAATAAATAAATAAATAAATAAATGTTGCAAATCCCACGGATGCACGGATGGCCTTAAGCGAAGTTTTCATTGGTGTTTGCGAGCGACGCTGTTCTTGTTCAAACATTTGCAAGTGGATCTCACGGCTAAGTTCGACATATTTTCAGAGGAAAACGCCTAGCTCAAATAATGTTGTGGCATATGAATATGCGGATATGCACGAATATGCAGGACAACAAAGGAGTGACGGAAATATAATGCGAAGATGTAATCACGACGATGGAACTGCCATGGTGGCCTGACGACGACTATATAACGACGATGGCACGACGACGACGGCATGATGACAGCGGAGTAACTATGACAGAACTACGAAGATTGAATGACCACAAGGGCACGACGAAGACCGTATGACGACGCAATGAGACGACGGAATGACGAATGAATGACGACGATGGAACAACGACAACGGTATGACGGCGACGGCTTGACGAAAATGGGGGTGGCGATGACTGAATGGGGACGTTGGCGTGACGACAAGGGCATGATGACGATCGGATGACAAAGCTGAAGATGAAGGAGTTACGACGAACAAGGCTGCTTCACGACGACGATATAACCATGAATGCATGACAAAGACACAATAATGGCGATCGCACGGCGATACTGCAATGGCTAGGGCAAAATGACGACCTATTAACAATCATGACCGCATGACGACGATGAAATGACGAAGAAGGAATGATGACGGTATGACAACGACAGTGTGAGGACAACGACATGACGGCAATGAGATGACGATTGTATGACGATGATGGCGTGATAAGAACCGGATAGCAAAGCTGAAATGACTATGATGGAGCGACCCTGACGGCATCATGATGATGGTTTATCACTACGAATACGTGACGACGACACTATGACGACGAAAGCATGACAATGGCGGCATGACAACGGCGGTTTGACGACAACATGATTACGGTGACGGAATGGTGATGACGTGACGACGACGGCGTGATGACAATGTCCAGAGCAGGTGTCAAACGCTGAGCGCCGCTTCCTTGTCGCACATGGTGACGGCATTTGACGGTGGCTGAACTAATTTGGGGTGGTAGTTACTGCCGTAGTGTCTGGCTCGTTGTCCTACGCTAATTCATTGATTTACTTACGTATGCGTGCCAATTCTAGAGTATATCTTGAGGTTTCTCATCGTCCATCTTTCTACACCTGAATAACGAATGTCAGAGCCTGTCAGCTCTTGCCCTTGCACCTGCTATCAGCTGCGCCTGGGGATCTGCAAGTGAAACGCTACAACGTACGCGTTATAAGTGCCCCGCACTTGCGTCCCTGGCGGACATTCGCCGTCTTTTATGGTTGTGCACTGGTGCTAAGGATATTAGGCACAAGATGCTCAGGGAGGTCAAGCTCAAGCCAAATGTGGCAGAACCTTTTACCCGTTTCTGACAGATTACAAGCTCTATATTTCACTGCTGCATTGCCTGCACCTAACCGGGCTGCACGCATATATCTGATGCCCTTTCTTAATATTGGTGCGTAAGCCTCGTGGACAAAGATTTCCTGAGTGAGTACGGCGTCAGATATGGGCGGAGTCTCTGCGCACCCGACTCAATCAGTTCACCCCTCGTATGAGGGAAGTAAGAGGAGCGTCGCAATCAAAAATGTTTTCACTTCAGTATGTTCGGGATTGCCGTACATATTTAGATTGCACTATTTTTGTAATCGGCCCACATTTTAACGAATGATGAGGACATAATTAATTTTGAACTAGTTGCTGGGCTTTATATGCCAATACAACGATGCGTTTATGAGGCGCGCCATTGGACAGGGGGTGGGGAAGGAAGCGTCAATGGCGTAATTTTTTTCAAAATCGGGTTTCTGTGCTAGAGAGGTTCTCTGTTCGAATCCGGCCACTGAACAATTTTATTGATTGATGTATTAAAAAAAATCACACTCTACATTTATTGCATGTAGAGATATTGGCCATTCCGATCCGAAATGAGTAAGCATTGGTGAAGGCCACGCACAGTCACAAGCGGCAGAGAAGCGTCTCCACAGATCTAGATAGTCCTGACGGAAGACGTAGCCGTAGATTCGGATCCAAATTGTGGACACGAGCGTTGGTAACTTCCGTCGAGTTCCACTGTGAAAGTGTAAGCTCACGTGTGAGCGAACGAAGCCCTGTAGCTGTGTCTGTTCTGCATAACGGTATAGCTGCACAGTGGAGGCCATCATGAGCAGATAGGGCGGCCTCATCTGCACGGTCGTTTCCGTAGATACTACAATGACCTGGTGTCCACTGATAGACTATGTTGTGTTTTAGCGTGGCAATGAAGAAGTCTTATGTCAGCGACTAATTGTTCATTTGGTCCATGACGAAATGGCGACACAGTACACCGAATAGCGGCCTTGGAGGGGGAGAAGATTGACCATGTCGGTGACGGTTCTTCAATTACGAATTCTAGAGCAGCGTGGAGGGCGGTGAGTTCTGCAGCCGTCGATGATGTAAAATGTGATGTCTTGAATTTTGTGGGGACGGACTTCGCGGGAATAACCACTGATGCTGCTAAGCTTGCAGAAGAAACGGAACCATCCGTGTAAATGTGAAGACGTCCGCTATGTTTCTCATGCAGGAGCAGTAGCGTGGCTTGTTGTGGGACAAAAAATTACGATTGTGTTTTCTTTTGGTTTCCAGGGATGGTTAGGAGGGCTTCGAAGGTATGTAGGCGCCACAACGGTAATGGTGGTCTAGCTGCAGGCGTGAAGTTCGAGGGAAGCGCTGAACTATGCGAAGCAATAATATCGCGGAACTCAGAATGGGTGGCCTAGAAGCAGGAAGTGAGGCGAGGTGGTGTGATGGAATTCGGGCGAAATGCCTGGTGTGCATTCTTAAGGCATCGACGCGAATATATGTTGTGATTGGGTGATCACGCGCGATGACGACAGTCGCTGCAGAATATGCACATCTCAGAAGGCCAAGGCATATTCTGAGTGCTTGAGCTTGAATCGATTGGAGAGCGTGTACGTTTGTTCTTCGGGTCCTGCCAGCACAGGTAAGCTGTAGCACATGAACCCGAGGAAAAGTACAGTATAAAGTTGAAGCATCACTCGTACAGATGCACCCCCCCCCCCCCCCCCCCCGCCTGATTTTCCCGCAAGAAATCTTAGCACGTTTTAGAAAAAAAGTTTATTTCAACAGAAGATGATACGAACACTGAGCCACAATGACGGCACAATTCCACCAGGACGATAACATATACAAAGTACGAAGCATTTTATACATGGCACGTTTTGAAAGAAGTCTCCGAGTCCACGCTCACTAACATATTAGCACGTAAGTGATCATGCTGATTATGAGGCGCGCCGCAGTGGGCGACTCGAGATTAATTTTGTACACCTGGGATTCTTTAACTTGCACCAAATGCACGGTAGACGGGCGTTTTTGCAGTTCGCCCTCATCGAAATGCGGCTGCCGTGGCCGGGTTTTTATCCCGCCACCTCGTGCTTAGCAGCGCAACGCCAAAGCCACTAAGCAACCACGGAGGACAGGTACTATTCTAGCTCCCCTACCACGGCTACTACGTGTGGGAAAACGGTGGCACAAGCTGGCCGGGTATGCATAGTCTGCATAGGCTGTGTTACAATTCGTTCCATCAAGCAAAGCTATCGAACCTGAGGTCTTAGAATACAGCTTCTGCTAAGGACCGTGTCTCTGCCATCGGAACACGAAAACGCCTAGACGCCTTTTGCCACCTGGCGTTTCAATTCTGACGCAAAGGGAAATCGTACAGTTAATGTGAGTAATCTTATTCAGAAAACGTAATAAAACAATGTTTATGTGTCGTTTTTGATGACTGCAAAAACTTGCTTGGAGTGTTCAATCGATTGATATTGTGATGAGCCGGGGCAAGAATCTGAATGTGCTGGCTTGCATGTGAGAAATTCTTAAGGTTCTTTAGCGAGAACACGAGAGTTTGCTCACGCTGCAGCGAGCCCCACGCTGCAGACTCCTGTGCAGCCATGGTTTTCAAATGCGCCCTGGGTCCCATGATGCTTCCTCGAAGGACTGCGACAGCATGAAGAAGGAAAAGGCGATCTTGAAGCAGATGGGGAGAGACCATTCGTCTCGTCGGGAAGCTGTTGCGGCCGTTAGAAAGCGATGCTCCCGACGCCGTCGGACTTCAAAGAACGCTGATGCCTCTGTGAAAAGTACGCCCCACCCGACAACGCCTCCTCCTCTGCCGCCTAGGCTTGGCGCAATTCAATATAAATCTGACAAGGTCATGGGGGAGAAAAAGACAACTTGGTCCGCACTACTAAAGCAACAGCCAAAGCCAGAACAACAGCGGAAGTCCCAACCGAAGCCGCAGCCAATGCCGCAGCCGATGCCACAGCCGGAGCGGGAGCCTTGTCAAGTCATGCAGCTGCGCACGGCTGTAGAGTGCGCAGCGCGGGTTCCGGACAAATTGCCAGAAGAAGACCGGCAAGTGGTTATGATGCTCCGGTCTCCGATGAATACTTTTCGAATGCTCTTGAATAACCTGCACACTCCATCAGCGCGAAGTGCAATGCAAGTGCTGAATTCAGTACTTGCAACTCTTGAGTAAGCATGATGGCTCACCCGCATCATTCTATTCGTACTGAAGTCAAAAAGGCTGAGGTTTAGCTTAACTATATAGTGCCATGCACTGCAACGTACTGCTGACGCCCACCGGCTCCTTGGTCTTCACTGGGGACTTCAACGTGCATCACCAGCTGATTTGCTTCAACCAGCACCACCAAGATTAGCTTCAGACAGCAGAATGACGGCAGCTTAACGTATCGGCGGAGCACTTGCTTGGACTTGAATGATTTCCAGGCGCTTTGCTGCATGCACACACAGTGCTCCCTCTATCCCCACTTTCCTCTTTCTGTTCCCCCTTTCCCTTCTCTCAGTGCAGGGTAGCGAACCGGACGCTCGTCGGGTTGACCTCCCTGCCTCTCCTCCATTTGTGATCTCTCTCACTTTATTCCGCATACTAAGGCATGCGCCCGTAGCCGAACAGTTGGAGCATTGGGATGCTGTTCTAGGAATGGCGTATTCGAATCCTGACCTCGGCTAGTTTTGCTCGTTTACTATATGCAGGCTGGTACACGTAACTTGAACCAAGGATTTAAATAAAAGTGCTTAACCGCAATAGAATAAAACAAATGACATCTGATTTGCCATCATGTTTTTATATTTTTTATATTGCGCTTAATTTGTTAATTAACTTCGATCAATTATGCAATTCTTTAACAATCCCTTTAGGACTAACTGCGTTTCCTTACATTGTAGAGGGCATTTCAAAACGGCCGATCCAATTTTCGTATCAACGTAAATGCTGCGCGGCGATTTCTTCCTGCGATTAAATAAAGCCGCGAAATATGAAATAAAACCACGTGACTGCGCTCGTGCGCTGTCGCATTGCAGCGTGCTCAACCGTGCGTCGAGCCTATCGCTTATCAAGAACGACGGTGCTTCCTTTCCGTGTGGTTAGTCACGTTGTTTTATTTCATTTTTCGCGGGCTTTCTTTAAATGCCGGAAAATATCACAACGCAGCATGTACGTTGCCACCAAAAACAGGATCGGTCGTTTTCGAATGCCCTCTACAACGTAACGAAACACACTTTGCCCTAAAGGGAATATTTAAAAAAAGTTGCACAATTAACCTTAGTTAATCAATGAAGCGCAATTAAAAATATTCTAAGGAGCGCCACATGACGGCAAACCATATGTCGTTGGTTTCATTCAGTTGCGGTTCACCACTTTTTAAAAATCCTTGGTTCAAGTTACGTGAAACACCCTGTATATCATTGTATACTTATATGAGGAACCTCACAGTGCTATCAGTAGTCCCTACGGTATATATCTGCCTACTTTCTTAGGCTGCACTATTTCCGGAATCAACCCACGAAAGAGGCTAGAAAACGTGCTCGATAAGGAAAAGGGGTGGTAACTCGCTGAGAAAGGCTTTGTCTTTAAAAGAGAAAGGTATCTGTTCGCTTAGGCGGGGTTGCACAGCGCGTTTTTTGGGAACGCGCTGGCTGAGCGAGATGCTGGCAGCACGCGGCAAGCGCGGGGTCTGGGAACCATCGGCAGCGCGGCACACCATCAGTTTCGTTGCGTGAGCGGGCAGCCAAAGGCGAGCTTGGTGTGGCTCGGTGGCCGAGAAGAAGCCTCCGCAGCGGTGGACGTGTTCGACTGCCGCTGCTGCCGCCGTCTGTGTGAGCCTACGTGCGCACAGGCGGCGGCAAAATTTCCAAAGCAAAAAATAGGAGCGGAATGGAAGCGCGCAACGGCGAGGTGGGCCTAACGACCGCGAAATCAAAGGGATGGATGGATGGATGCTATGAGCGTCCGTTATTATGTTGCTTACCCATGTTAAGAAAAGAAAAACGAAAAAGAAAGAAACCCCGAAGAAGTTCCATCAACCTAACTTTCTGAACCCCCATGGGAAACTTTGTACGCTTCCGTTGGTTGTCGTTCCCCTACTTGCCCCAATCCTATAGTCGCTTCTTACTAATCTGTATTGCGGACTACCTTCCCCCTGCTCTCGCTGAACCCAAGGGCTTCAAGGAAGCCAGATCGGCCTAAATCTACCGGTCGGCAGATATCTTAACATTCTAATAAAACATGTTCCATCGTTTCCCTAGCATTACCGGCGCATGCTTCTTCCTTGTCGCATCTCCCTTCATAAGTGTGTGTTCTAAAGGATCCTGACCTAGCTTCGAATATTAATGAGCTTCCCTTTGAGTAATCAGAAATTGTTTCTTTCGTGATTTCGTTTTTTCCTCTTAAGTAGTTACTCATGGCAGGTTTCTTTTTCATTGCCGCCACCCACGAGATTATCTCATCCTCTGACTTTCCGCTTGACGTTCTTTCTTTTTTGCCACGTTGCTCACCATACCGGTCGCATACTTGCTGGTAAGCTTCCTAGTTCTTTTCCTCCACTATGAATCAATGTTATTCCTGTACAAATACCCGAACATCCACCCGGCCCATTCACTTTCTTCCATATTCCTCAGTCATTCTTCATAATCAATTTTACCCTGAGCTTCCTTCACTTCAAAATTTGTCCAGACCATATCACCATGCACAACTTCATTTGTAGTATTCCCGTGAGCGCCCAATACGAGACGTCCCATTGACCTTTGGTTGCCATTGAGTCCTGATCGTACCCTTGACTTCAAGGAAACAACCGCATTTCTAGATGTGAGTCCTGGTACCATTACACCTTTCCACATACCCCGGGGCACCTCGTACCTATTGTATCCCCATGGCGCTCTGTGTTTCAACATGACCGCATTTCTCTTAGCCTTTACTGTTACTGTTTTTTCCTGTCTTTCCTTATATCTATTGCCTCCGTTTATCCATATACAAAGGTATTTATAGTCTATTGCGCGAGGTATTTCCTGGCCTGTATTGACACTGTCTGTTCACTGTTTTCATTGAATACCACAACACCTGATTTTTTGACGTTAAATTTCACACCTAAACTCCCGCCTTCCTGTCTGCAGATACTAGCCAGACGTCACATATCAGTTTGCTTGTTAGCTAGCAACACCATGTCGTCCACATAAAAAGAACGTGGAAGTATGAGGGATTAAACCCGATATTACTTCCTTCTAGCGCCCTCTCCATCCTCACCATGTACATCATAAACAGCAGTGCGGATAAAGAAAGCCCCTGCCTCAGTCCCTTGTTGATCTCAACTTTCTCCTTACTCCTCATCCCTTCCCATTCAACGCAAACTGTATTTTCTATGTAAATATCTCTCAAAAGCTGTATACAGTCGTTGCCTATGCCTTCCCCTTCCCGAATGTCCCACAATATGTTGCTTTTTACGTTGTCATACGCTCCGATAATGTTTAAAAAAGCCACATATAGCTGTCCTCTTTGTTCTCTGGATATTTCAATACACTGAGTAAGGACGAATAAGTTTTCATCCAGACGTCTAGCTATTCTGAATCAATTGTGAAGTTCTCTCAATATGTCATTATTCTCTGCCCATGCTTGCAGCTTTAATTTAACCGCCTGCATTGCTAACCTGTATATTACCTATGTAATGGTCAACGGTCTATACCTCCTTACTTTAATCAATTAAATTCATTCTACTTTGTCGCCAACTGCCTGGTATTTGCCTGTCTTGTAAGCTTTCTTCGACTGCGTTCAACAGAACATCCTCACTTTTTTGGTACTAGTTCATTAATCAGCCTAATGGGAACCTCGTCTAGCCCTGTGGCTATGCGCTTAGGAATTTTCTCTTCGGCTTTCTTGCAGTTGCAATTTGTCAGAACCAGCTCCTTTTCCATCTGGTTCTCTTCCACGCTCTTTTTTTCTTAAAATACAACCTCGTCATCGCCTTGGAAAGATTCGGCTGTTATTTTTCGGATATAATTTAATGTCCCTTCTCCTTCCACTTTGTTTCCGTGTTCGTGAAGGATATATTGTTGTGTTGTTCCAGACTTCCTGCCTAATAAGTTTATGTGGTTCCAACATATTCGAGGGGCGGCCTTCCTTTTCTCACGTATTTCTGACAACCAGCGTTCACTTTAACCTTTTATCTTTGCTTGCACCAGTATTTGAACCATAGATATTTTTCTATGGTTCAACCATAGTATATTTCCCATTTTCTGGCTACCTCATCCTGCGGCAACTGCACCTTTTTACCTGCCTGTGCTCTCGTGATGCTTTTTGTTGTGCGGCAATCGCTTCTCTTATCTCTATGTTCCAGAAGCTCCTCAGTGCATTGAGCATGTTGCTTCTCTTTCTGTATTTCTGTCGTAATTACACTCAGAATCTCACCAAATTCCCCCTCTTTGCTTCGCCATTTTCCAAGCTCTTCCGCGACTCTTGTGACTATGTGTGTTATATGTTGGGCGTTCAAACTTGGACTGGTCATTCTTCGCTCCTTGCTCTCTTCCCAACTACATATCCCATATCCAAAATAAGGCGTTTATGATCACTCCCTATGCTGCTATACCTTCCTCGTCAACGAACACTTCTCTCAACTTATCATAAATTCCTTATGTCATCATAAAGTAAGCAATGGTCGATTGCTGGTTTCCCACTTCCCACGTGGTCCGCCTATCGCACTCTGGCGCTGTATTCACGATAACAAGGTTATGTTGCTCGCAAAGATCTAGCATTGACTTCCCGTTGTTGGTGTAAGCATCTAGATCCTGTATGTGTGTGTGTGTGTGAGTGTGTGTGTGTGTGAGAGAGAGAGAGAGAGAGAGAGAGAGAGAGAGAGAAATAGAAGACAGGAAAGGCAGGGAGGTTAACCAGACGCACGTCTGGTTTGCTAGCCTGCACTGGGGGAAGGAATGCAGGCCAGCCCTGGTATTCTAACTCGCTAAAAAGACTATCGCGCAAGAAAAAAGATTGTATCGTGTCGCTCAGAAATCGTACTCAACATCTAAATGGATGAAATACTCGGATTGCCTGCGCGAATATGCCCGTCTTTTGAGGCACTCGAAACGCAAATTTCATCATGAGGATCTAAAAAATATCATTAGTGTTAACCCTAGAACATTTTGGAGCATCTTAAAACCAAAGAATCAATCCCATAACATTGCGCTTGTTTATCCTGACGGCTCTGACGTTCCACGTGATCAGCGGGCTAATGTCATGAACTCCCATTTCTCGTTTGTTTTCACCTCCGAACCTGTTCATAATGTACCGGCGTCGCCTAGACCAAAGTTTGGTGCAATGCCACCGGTCGTCATCACGGTTGAAGGTATCTTGTGCCTCATTAACAAATTAAAAATTTCGAGTGCTCCGGGACCGGACAATATTCCTGCGAAGTTCCTTAAAAGTACTAAGGATGTGTCGAGTCGCATCTTGCAGATAGTTTTTGCGCAGTCCCTTTTAAAAGGTGAAATTCCGCACGACTGGAAGACTGCGAAAGTAACCCCGGTTTTCAATAAGGGCAACCGCTCTGACCGTCAAATTATCGGCCTATATCGCTGACATGCGTTGCATGCAAACTAATGGAACACATCATATATTCCCACGTCGCCAGTCATCTCGATAATAATTCTTTCTTTTTCCGCAAGCAGCACGGCTTTCGCCCCGGGTTATCATGTGAAACACAATTATTCGAATTCACTACAGACCGTAACTTGAACTTGGATTCGTCTTTTCAGACCGACATCATTTACATCGATTTTTCAAAGGCATTTGATCGTGTTGCTCATCGTCGTCTCATGGCCAAACTCAGTTGTCTTAATCTTGACCCGCTTACCTTGTCATGGATCAAAAGCTTTCTACCAGCACGATCTCAGTTCACAGTCATTGGCGGTAAGCTTTCAACAGCAGCACAAGTAGTATCCGGTGTCCCTCAGTGATCAGTTCTTGGCCCGCTTCTCTTTCTTATCTTCATAAATGACTTGCCATCTGGAATAACGTCATCTATTCGCCTCTTTGCTGATGATTGCGTTGTATATCGTTGAATCTCAAACAGTAGTGATCAATCATTACTACAACGCGACCTAAACCTAATTCAAACTTGGTGCTCGCGCTGGTTGATGGAGCCTAATACCTCAAAGTGCAAATGCATGGTTGTCTCACGCAAAAAAAAAAAAAAAAACATAATCTGATTTTTCAGTATTCCCTTAATTCGACAGCTTTATCACATGCTAGCTCTTACCGATATCTAGGCGTCCTCATGAACAGTAAATTGACATGGTCAGAGCATATCTTGAATGTTGTAACTGATACCTCAAGGTCGCTAGGTTACCTAAAAAGAACACTACGTCTGTTCCCCCCCCCCCCCCCCCCCCCCCGGCAATCAGGAAAATAGCCTACGAAACCTTCGTTAGGAGAAAACTCGAATATGCCTCTCCCATTTCGAGCCCTTACCAAGATTATTTAATTACCTCTCTCGAGTCGGTACAAAATCGTGCTGCCCGATTTATTTCATCAAACTATAATACACACGTCAGCGTAACCCACAATAAATCAACTCTTGAACTACCCCCTTTAGCAGTAAGACGCAAAATCTCACGTCTCAGCCTGTTCCATAAGCTATATCACAACTTTTCTAACGTGCATAGTACACTGTTGCTGCCACCCGCTCGAACTTCTCGCCGCCTGTTCAACTCCAACAGCGTCCAACGCCTTCATGGTTCGACTCTTGCATTCAATAAATCGTTTCTTCCCGCAGCCATTGAAGAGTGGAATTGCCTTCCCGAAGCAGTTGCTCTTGAGAAAAGTCCAGAAAAATTCAGGCAGTCCTTAACTGAGCTTTTTGTTAAATAACTTTAACTACGCATTTTTGTTTTCTTAAACCATTTTTACGATACGGACGTTGTCCAATTGATTTACATTATGCTTTGTATACTTTGTCTTGTATTTCAATGTCCGCTTGGGTGTCAATCTTTTATTAGAAAGTATATCGTCGTTTGTTAGCTTATTCCTAAGTACTTGCTCCATCCCCTCCTTCTGTGGAAGGATGTCTGTTATGCCTTTCTTTTTTTGCCTTGTGTTTTCCACAGCTCTTTAGTATATCCTTTTTGTGTGTGTGCGCGCTCTGTACTTGTAACGTAGTTGATTCATTGTTGTATAGCATACGCTCCTTTATATGTTATTTCAATACTGTCCCCCCCCCCCCCCTTATGTAATGCCCTGTTAAGGGTCCTTAAGGGTTAATAAATGATGATAATGATGATGATGATGAAGGGGGTATGGGGATGAAGAGAGAGAGAGAGAGGGAGAGAGGGAGAGAGAGAGCAGTTTAGCGCACAGTGGAAGGTTCGCACCAAGTCTACACACGGTTCCAAAAACCTGTCGGCTTGAAGTATTTCAAGAGCGCTTTCGTGGCCTTCTGTGCCATCGATGCGAACGGCCGGGGCCCAAAGATCTTCATTACGGAAAATGGTCTCGGGTCCAGCTGGTTCATTGCTGTCCGGAGAACTTCGCGCTCGACGTCGTATTGGGGACAGATACATAGGATGTGGTCAATCGTTTCTGTGGTTCCGCAAGAGTCGCACATGGGCGTATCCCCCATTCCAATGCGGAACAAGTAGGTCATCGTAAATGCTACCCCGAGCCAGAGGCGGCACAATACTGTCGCCTCACAGCGGGAAATCTTTTATGGCACTTGTAGCTTTAAGAATGGATACAGCGTATGAAGATGACACTTCGGCATGTTGGGAGAAGACCAGTATTTGTGGATCATAGCTTTAGCTACAATATGAAGCTGTCTTGCAGCGTCACTTCTTGATAAGGGGATCGGAACTGGTCGGGCATCCACATGGGCAGACCAGGCGGCTTCGCCGGCGAGGTCATTACCAGCAATACCGGTATGTCCAGGTAGCCACTGGAATATGATTTCATGCCCTTTAGCTATAGCTTGATGGTGATCTTCTCTTATTTCATATGTCAGGTGCTCATGAGTCCTATGATATATGGCAAATTGCAGACTCTGAAGTGCTGCCTTAGAGTCGCAAAAGATGACCCATTTCTGAGGTGTCTCTTGCAGGAAATATTTGACAGCAGCACGCAGGGCAGCAAGCTCTGCCGCCGGTCATGTTGTCATGTGGGACAGTTTGAATTTCATTGTGGTTTTCGTAGCCGGAATGACAACGGTACCTGAAGAGCTGGTAGGGGAGACCGAACCATCAGTATAGATGTGTATTCGGTCCCCGTATGTCTCATTGATTTATAGCAGCGTCATTTGTTTCAGACCTATTGTTGGGTGATCGGCCTTCTTCTTTACACCCGGAATACTTAGGCGCATGTGAGGCTGTTGAAGACGCCACAAGGGTAATGAAGGCCTTGCTGCTGGTATGTATCCTAATGGAAGACAGTCTCTATGGGTGATTATAACTTCAGAAAACGTTGCACGCGGTCTCTGCGATGGCAAGAAGGCCAAGTGATGAGCAGGGACGCGGGAACGATGACGGATATGCGTACTGAGATAATCCTCAGCAACGTATGTTTAGATGAAATTATCTTTGGCGAGGACGGTTGTTGCAGCTGTTGATGCACAACGAGGAAGTCCTAAACACGCGCGCAATGCTTGGCCCTGTAAGCTCTCCAATGAGCGAATATTTGACTTGCACGTACTGGACAACACTGGAAGGCTGTAGTGTAAATAGCCTAGGAATAGAGCGCTGTACAATTGAAGCATAAAGCGTACAGATGTGCCCCATGTTTTCCCGCACGTGAATCTCAGTACCTGAGCAATCGACAACAGTTTTTTATTCAGGTACGTGTAATGAGGGCTTCAGGAAAGATTTCGGTCGATTATTACACCCAGGAATTGATGGGTCTTTCCATAGGTGATAGGGTGTCCATTAATGGAGACTTGGTATGGTGTCATAGGTTTACGTATGAATGCAATCAATGCACATTTCTCGGTCGATACAGCCAAGCCTTGTGTTTGAAGGTATGCTGATGCCAAAGTTGCACGCCACTGTAATCGCCGTGAACCTTAGACTAGTTACCGCAGACGTACGTCCAAAGGCAGATGTCATCTACGTATATGGAGAGGTAGTCTGTTTTAGGTAAAACTTCAGCTAGTCCAATGAGTGCACATTGAAAAACGTGGTACTCAATACTCCTCCTTGAGGCCCGCCGCAGTAAGTGTAATATTCAGCTTTGGGGCCATCTACTGTTTGTACGAAAAACGACCGGCGAGTTATATAGTCGGATAACCAGCAAAGCATGCGGCCGCCAATTCCAATAGTCTCAGGGAGTTGATGACGGCGTCATGTGCAACGTTGTCATATGCGCCTTTCACGTCGAAAAAGAGCGTAACTGATATGCGCTTACGGCTTTCCTCCTGTTGCACGAACGTTGTCAGGTCAATGAAGCTATCAATTGAGGAACGACGTCGACGAAAGCCTGCCATGAAAACTGGGTAGATATTGTAACGCTCGAGGTACCATTCCAGACGTGCAAGGACCATTCTTCCATCACCTTTCCGATGGAGCTGGCCAGAGCGATAGGTCGATATGCCGCCAAATCCAACGGAGATTTTCCCGGCTTTAGCAAAGGTACCAGCCGACTTAACTTCCATTGCTGGGGAACTGTACCTCTATGCCAGGAGTTGTTGAAACTTCTCAGAAGCGCTCTTCTTGCCTCTTGTCCAAGGTGTCCCAGGGCAGCATAGGTGACGCCGTCAGGGCCTGGAGAGGATGATAGTTTCGAAATAGCCAGGGCAGCTTCGAGTTCTTTCATCGCAAAGGACACGTCTATTTCTGGTACCCGAGCCGCAGAGAGGTCACTCACAACAATGTTGGTGTTGACAGGCTCGCCAGTGACTCTTGCACAGAATTCCTCCGCCACACGAAGCTCTGTTTCGCCAAGATGAAGGCCCGAAGTTGCGAATTGGTGTCGTTGTTGCGGGGATGAACGAAGACCACGGCCTGTCCTCCAGCTATGTGAAAGCGGCTTGAGAAGGTCCAGTGAATCACAGAATGTCTTCAATCGCTCACTCTCTAGTTTGTCTATGCGACGCTTAATTTTCTTCTGAATGCGCCGTGCGTCTCTGAGATCATAAATTGATTTAGTGCGTCTGTATCATCGCTCTACACGCCGTCGAATTGCACGAAGTCTCTCAAGTCCAATATCGAAATTCGTATGGTTTGAAGACATTGATAATAAACACTTGGCAGCTTTCATTGCTTCTGCGATGGTGTCGTCGACGTTGCCGGTGAAATCTCCCCGACACGTTTCTTCCATAAGCGATGTGAACATAGACCAGTCGGTGCTATTCGAGACACTATGCGAGAAAGACCGAGTGAGTCCATTAATATTTAGGTAGGTAGGAATGTGATCACTCCCGTGAGTCTCGATGCCGCAAAACCATTTAACATGTGACGTGAAGCTCCGCGACACTAAGGTCAAATCGAGGCAACTGCTATACACCGGACCTCGCAGATACGTCGGGCTACCATCGTTCATGATGCAGAAGTCACAATCAGATGCAAGCGACACAACATTCTTTCCCCCTGAGTTGATCTTGGTGCGCCCCCAAAGCAAGAGATGCGCACTGAAGTCCCCAGTGATGACCAAGGGGCCATCAGTTTCCTGTTACATATATTTCAGTCTTTCACAGTCAACTGCCTTGATGGGGAGATGTAACAACCAATAAGAGTGAAAGAAACTTTGTTCTTTTGGAAGCGGAGGCATACGTATTGGTTGTAGTCATGAGGCTGAACCGTATGCGAAACATAGGTCAAGTCCGTGCGGATGTAAATGAGAACGCTGCTTCGTTCCTCGCATGTGGAAGAAGCAAGAACTTCATAACCAGATAATCTGTAAGGAATAGACACGTTCGGTTCGCAAATAATAAGTATAGGAAACCGGTTTACAAGACAAATTGGCGCAAATCCTAGACGCTCAGTGCTAGATGCGGGACTTCAAGCCTCTGGCATTCCATTGAAAGATCGTCGCACTTCTAACTTCAGTGCGAAAAGAAAGGTTTGGGTGAGCCATGGTGCTTATATTAGGCTTTCAAGTACTCGATTCAATGCGTTCAGTATTTGCGATGCGCTTTGAACTGTCGGTGTTTGCAGCTTGTTCAGCAGCATGCGAATCGTATTCATTAGTGATCACACCATCTCAACCATGTCACTTAATATGATAATTTTGGCGTCATTCCTGAAACCCCTGTTATCAGCACTCAGGCATTCCACTAACTGTTGATTCTTCTCTCTGCAATTATTTACGGTCCACAAATACGTTACGCCCTGCCAAGTTTTCTTTCCACTCATTCTGCATGATAACGAGAGATGCTCTCGACATTTTGAATTTACTCTTTTTCGTTTGGCTCCCTGATGGATGAGCATTCCGACTCCCCCTCTTTTCCGATTTAGTTTTGTTGCACCCTTCCTAAAGATAATTTTCAATCACTGGCGGCTCTTCCCAGTCTCTAAGGTGCGTTTCTGTATTCGCATACACCCCTATTTGTTCTCTATTTAACAGCTGCTCAATCTGTACCCACTTTTACTTTCTTCTGTCGCTCCTCATGTTTGCATAGCGAGCTCTCTTTCTTCTTTTCCTCCTTTTTCTGTTATTGACGGCGATGCTATTCTGAGGTTCCCCTAGGGGACCTTCTTCATTACTACCTACCCTGGCATCATTAGCGCCCGTGGGCCGTCCATCGAGTGAGGGCTCAAGGTGCCATTATCCGGCTGTCATCGAAAACACTCTCATTTTGATCATAAAAGAAAGAAGAAGCAGACTTTAGCAATTCCTTCAGGTGTGAACTCAATAGCAGCATTCTCCCACAGTGAAGACTATCATCTTAATTTAGTTGCCTGCTTTTTCTTCAAATAATTGCGCTCACACGGTACCGGAGGATGGCCAAGAAGCCAGGTGTGAGATGATTGCGGCATGGAGGTGGTCGGTCGAAGAAAATAAATGTATTAAATTGAAATAAGGACATGACGAAAAATAAATTTTTCAGTAACGTTTAGAAAAGTGATACACTACGTGGTACAAGATGGAAGTTTAGTTTGGATAAATAAGCTGCTGGAATTCCTGAATAAGACTACAGGAGATGTTCACGGGCTTTTCGACGGCTGGATGATGTCGTCGCGCAACATCTCGTTGACTTGTTGCCTTATAGCTTCAGGTTCTCGCGTCGAAACTCGGTAAGGGCTCTGGCGGAGTGGTCGGGCGCACTCTCCCGTTATTACGCCATGCTTTGCAACTGGTGTTTGCCGAATCCTCGATGACGGCGAAAAGCAGTTTTTGTATTGTCGGAGAAGACATCTGAGCTGTTGCTGCTCACTGATGGGGAGACCTCGATTTATGTCGAAGTCTGTCTCGGGAAGTGTGGTCGTCGGGGTAGATGCGGCGGAATCTGAGAGGACAAACGCATTGCTAGCTTCCAGAATTTTCTAGATGTATGCGATCGTCGTGCCCTTGTTGATGTGCTTGAACTCCTGGCTGAAGTTTGTCAGTATCTCTTTCACCTTTCCTCCATGCAGTCGAGCGATCCCTCTTGCGACGCAAATTTCACGGTCGAACAGTAGATGTTGGCCGCCCTCGATAACGCCTTCTACGTCTCCGGGTGTTTCGGTGCCGACGGAAATAACAATGCTGGAGCGAGCCGGGATGCTCACTTGATCTCCGAGCATACTGAAGGCGTGGTGACTACGAGAGCTCTCCCGCGGTATCGCTTGATCTTCCGACAGCATTATCGACTTCGACTTCAGGTCGATGATTGCGCCGTGTTGGTTCAGGAAGTCCATGCCAAGAATAACGTCGCGCGAGCACTGTTGGAGGACAACGAACGTCGCAGATTAGGTTCGGTCATGAACTGTAATTCTTGCCGCGCAGATTCCAGTCGACGCTAAAGCAGGCAGTTAGGGTCACTCATGTACATTACCGGCCACTGTGAAATGGAACAGCCCGTTCGAATGGAACCAAATATAACTTTACATACCGCAAGAATTTCGGGAAACAAAATGCCTGACCAGAAGCGTTACACAAACATTCGCTGATGACAAGTTATCTTGCAGGATTTAGTGAGAAGCGTGATAGGCAATCAGCGCTGCAGTACAATAGTGAAGTCTTTTCTTTAAGGCTGTACGGCTGCACAAGGTGCTCACAAAACGAACTAAGATATGTTGCTTACAACCAGGCAAGGAAGACAACTGAGCTGTGTAATGAACACTCCAGTTCGAAAAGTATTTGAGTAGAAAACTACAAAAATAAACAAGTCGTTACTTGCAAGTTACTAACAAGTCACATATTTGTAAATGACAATCAGAATGGCCAGCATCACCGAAATTACATATTTGCTTTCAAAAAATGTTTTTGAAATTCAAATAGCATGTAATATACCTAGGGGTCAGCGGCGTTTCAGATTATTTCGATAAAATGCGAAACACACTCACCAGTAGAATAAAAAGGAAGAAAATATCACAGTTGGTATTTACTTGAAAGACTACGAATTACGGGCCTCGAGTTGTGATCACGCGACCGTGCCCTATGTACACTAGCGGAAAAAAGCGCGAGACGCTGAAAGCGTTCGTTGTCATAACAAAGTCATTGCGCTACCTCCTCATCAACTCAAGTTTCTAAAGAAAAATTCAAACTGCTCTCAATAATTACGGAACTAGAAGTTGGCTCTACTCTTTTGCATGACGTGTACCGTCTCCTTTCGTGCGTCGTCAGTCGTCGGCTAAGTCGACAGAATAATGCATCTGTGAAAACCTTGGCGCAGACGCCGACTGCATGCTTGACTTAATTTTTAGACAAAGAGAACCGCTGCGATCTTCGCAGCATCCGGGAGTACTACGCTGCTGCGTTGCAGAAAAGTGGAGCCGCCCCGTGGTGTGGTATACAGCGTGGCTCCATGCTCCACTCTGGTATACCACGCTCAGATCATGAAGCCAAAAACTAAAGCGAAATTACCCAGCAGCGTTCGATACCGTACGAACAGTTTCCTGCCGTTTTACCACCAGAGCGCGACAAGATCACGCAGACTAAGCTTGTAAAACATTTTTTTCAGTATATTAGGTGCATGGGCGAGGCTGTTGAAGAAGTCGTCGAACCCTTATTCGCCGCGATATCGAGCTACAGGTGGCGACGCCGTCGCCGCCTTAGTGTGCATGGCTCTATACAGGCGGTCGGCGGCACGCATTGAAATGTACACGGTGCGATTCGCTGGGAATGATTTGAAAGGAATTTATGGTAATAAAGCGCGCTCACTGCAGTGGCATGATTCTATTTTTGCCCTCCAATGCCACAATTTTCTACTTTTCAGGTTTTGAGTTCAATTAAGCAAGATAGGCCGCTGTGATTGACAATACGCTAACATGATCGCCAGGGTGCTTCAAATGATAATATTTTCAGTGCAGCACACTAATATAGTGTAGTTTAAGCAGAGAGCTGGCTTTGCATAGTTGCGCGCAAAGTTGTAATTATTCGAGAGGCTAAAATCATTAACTTGTCGTATTTCCGCTAATAATGGCTGCTGTTTTCCGTCCACCTACCAACTCCACACTAAAGAGCGAAAATATATCATAGTAACCGGCTTTCAACTCATTGTGCTGACGCCTTGCGTCTGGAGACTGCTGTCACACATGATCCTAACTAATACCTAATTTAAGCTTTCCTTTTGTAGCAGCGACTCAATGCACAAACGCCCGCACTTTACATGCGAGGGAAATTAAGCTCACCCTCGTGACACCGGAGTTAAATAGTAAAAGAAAATCTCAGACCGCCAAGTATTATCACAAAGCGACATTTATGCAATTGTCGCAATTATTAAGATGAACTTATCGTAACATAATCTACAAGTGAACTAGTGAACTACATGACGCAGTCAAGAGTGTTTTCAAACAATTCTGCTTCTCTCTCTCTCTCTTTTTTTTTTGCTGCTATTCAAGATATTCATGCCCTCTCATTTATGCTGCTTGGTAACACAGAGGTTGCGGAGTGACCAACACAATGGAACCAGTTTTCCTGGCCTAGCGATCTAGGGAGGACAGAGCGGGTTTTAGGCAGCCGTTTTCGGCTCCTCGGTGTGCTTCACTTTCAGTCATGCTAGACTGATGGAATGTAACGTTCTCCACTCTCCATGTAGATATTGTAAATTAACCTAGTGCTCCTCGTTCTCAACGAGAACGCGTTCCTTCAACAACGCCCTTAGCGTGGATGAGTCGGACGACGGCATGGGGCAGCTACCCTTTTTTACAAGCGCGACCCCAACTCTTACAACATCCGCTTTTCCCGTGTCTTCAAGACGGGTACTTTAGCCATCAAGATCTATCCTTGTGTTACTTGCTTTAGCATGAAACCTGAACGTCTTGGCGAATGTTACGGAAAATTGTGACGTCAGTGCTCAGCCAAAAGTCATATTTCAGCTACAAACAACGAGCTTTTATTTATTTCTTAGCCTAGCGTGTACATTAGCAGAACAAAAGGAAATAAGTTGTGAGCGGATTCCAGCTGACTGGGCTGTCTTTCAGAGGCGGAGTTGGGACAAGCGCCGCCTTCGCCGGGGGCACTGCTTCTGAGAGCGCAGGCACAGAAGGCAGCAGTTTTGTGGGTGGAGCTTGTGCCGAATTGTTAGGCTGTCACGGCGTCTAGTTTCGTGGAGCATGCACGGCCGAGACTGGCCCTGCATTTCGCGCATTGCGCTAGATCTGCTGGCTTTTCTTCTACCCAGTGCGAACGTAGAAAGGGCGTTCTCGGTGCTTCGTTCAGAAAATCGGAAAGAACGCGCCGCAATGACCTGTGCTAACAGACAGTCATATTTCTATGCACTAAATTGTAAACGAGAAAAAACCACTTGCTTTTGTGAATACTCAGCGCAAATAAAGAGGAAGTTACTGTCACTCCACCATGGCTTTCTTACTTTCTCTCTGTGCGTGTGTGTGTGTGTGTGTGTGTGTGTGTTTGATTTTGTGTTTGCGTGTGTTTGTGTGTGTGCTATTTTTGGATTATGATTGAAACAAAACGCGAATAATGCTAAATATGCCCCAAAACCCCGTTTTGCATTGCGTTGTAAGTTAAAGCTTCCATGAACTCCTATTTTTGTGGCAAAAGTAAACTCCGAGAAACAGCCTCTGATACTGTACCACAAATAAATTCCGAAAACGGGGAACCCTAAGTATACAGCGTATAATATAACCTTCTCCTCTGTTGTTGCAATCAAACTTTCGCTGAAATACAGGGTCAAAAATAATGGTCGTTAGCTTTCATGAATGCTGAAAATCAAGGGCTAAGATATATTGCTGTGTTTGCGCAACCTTTAAAAAAATGTCTTGAAAGTAAGCTTTCAAAATTTTGCAGCGGCTAATGTATTTCTTATCCATTAATAGGTAGACTTCAGTAAAGTTCACTGGGTACAGTTACAACATTCCTTTCAAATTCTTGAAGAAACCATACTGCACAGTTAGACCATTTATGTGTCTTCCCACCTCTTTCCTTCCGTATGCCACTACTGCTGACCGATATACTTATGCACAAATGCAATCCTCCGGCCAGGAAGTTACGACATGGTCAATGGACTTTTTTTCTTTCATGTTAACAAGTCTTTCTCTGAGTCTTGTTTAACAAAGCGAAGTCTGTGGCTGCCAGAGTTGCGCCTATTTGTTAGCACTTCATTTGCGACAACAAATTTAACAATAACAGGTATCAAAGTAGGCGGCCGATCGGCGTAGTCATCACTTGAGCGGCGTGACGCATGACGGTGTTGATTGGAAGCAACGGAGGCAATACGGCCACTGACGGTATGTCACGGTATGCTAGCGGCCAAAAGAGGGCAGCGATACATGACCAAAGTCTACCAGACCAAGGTGTGCAGTGTTTCGCTGCATGGTATCCGCATGAGGCGGCGAAATGGGCTTAGTTTGGGCGTTGAGGCTCAAATACGGTGCCTAATGTTTCAATTTGCGCTCTAATCGTGAAGCTTTACAAAGGGCATTAGTTTGGAATAATTGTCATGTTCAGCGCTGAACGGTGCTGACAGAGGTAAAATAAATATTCTTTGCAACAGTTTTTGAAATGGCCCTTAATAAATGATGACAAACAAGCTGTGAAACACGTTGGACCTTCCCTGTGTAGTCACTTTATGTAGAAGCATAAGCGCGATATTGTGTCAATACAGTTACCGAAAGCAGCGATAACGGTGCGGCCGAAATACTGCCCATATTATTATTATTATTATTATTATTATTATTATTATTATTATTAAATGTATTTAAGGAGAGGTTGGTGCCTATGTGTGGCGCCGGCTACTCCTCTTCTCTTAGGTGATAGTTGTCGTCATAAAGTTGTCAACAATCACCAAACTGGACAAATAAACACATGAACGAACATTCACGTACTAAGTCTCAGTACTGCAATATAAATAAACGTTCGCGCAACAGAGGAGTTCACATAGCATAAATACTCACAAAACCAAAATGTTCACACGCGACAGATGAGTTCACACAACACAAATGTTCACAAAACCAAGGTATTCACACAGAAGATGTTGGGCACTTGAATGCCGCACTCTCAATGCAACAAATGCAAATGCTACATGAATACGAAGACACAATGAACATGCACCCGCCGTGGTTGCTCAGTGGCTATGGTGTTGGGCTGCTGAGCACGAGGTCGCGGGATCGAATCCCGGCCACGGCGGCCACATTTCGATGGGGGCGAAATGCGAAAACACCCGTGTGCTTAGATTTAGGTGCACGTTAAAGAACCCCAGGTGGTCAAAATTTCCGGAGTCCTCCACTACGGCGTGCCTCATAATCAGAAAGTGGTTTTGGCACGTAAAACCCCAAATATTATTATTATTACAATGAACATGCAATTGAGTATACCTGTTAATAACAACAATACTAGCTATACTTATTCTATAACTTAGTATTTTTGTGATATTTTTGATTCCTCCAAACATTGTACTAAGGCGCGCGCAGCGATGGTTTAAAGTTTTTCTGTTGGTCATGGACCTAAAATTTTTCGTAAGGATAGTGGCCGTGTATCCAAGCCATGTAGTTTTTTTCGAGAGATTCTTGTGGGGAGCATCGTGATTTTTACAGTGTATAGAAGAAGGTGTTCTATGTCTTCTTCAGCCTCTTCACATGAGCATGTAGCACTCGTAACCTTTGAACTGTTGTTCCAACAGGTCAGCTAATTTTAAACGGAATATTGAATTATATTCCAGGAGTGTCCTGCGCATCATTTATGAACCAAGTTTCATTGGACAATCTACCTCATAGTTTGTTCAGTAGACATCGCGCATCACTCGTCGCTAGAAGTAGTGATAATTCATTCTCTTGATGTGCTGCACGTGCCATCTGATCAGCTGTTACATTTCCTGTGGTTTCACAGTGACTTGGAATCCACTGGAAAGTTATGTCGTGTTGTAGATCTTTCACTATGGCGTATGTCTTCTGTATTTCGCATGTCAATGTGCTGTTTGCTTTTCTTAAGCTGATATCTTTTAAGCACTGCAATCAGGCTTGGGAGTCACTCAGAATCGCCCGGCGAAGTGGTTATGACTGCTGCCATATGTAACGTGAAACAGAAAGTATTGCGTAAAGTTCTGCAGTTGTGGACGTTGTAAATAGGCAAAGCTTATAAGCTCTTTTCTCTTGGTATGCAAGTATATAAAACGCCGATGTAGAACTTTGTTTCCAGCATGATCCATTGTTATACACGTGAACGCGATCTACGTACTTAGTGTAAAGATGTGATAAAGTTAATTGCTTTGTCGCAACTACGGGCATATAACATTTGCGACCTACTCCAGGAATTGAAGTGACTATTTCTGGAATAGCTAGTCGCCATGGAGGAGGAGTTTCGCCAGCAGGCCAGTATTCCTAAGCAGCCAGTAAGTTATTGCACCGCCGTATTTCTTCATGTATGCGTGCAGTGGTTCTATCCTGAAGGTCTTGGCATAGTGGATGATTAGCGTGTTGTGTAGCCAAACGAAAAAAAGTGACAAGTTCCCGTAAATCTTAGTGCATGAAAAGTTCATTGGCGGGACCCAGCGATTATCAAAGCACTGGCAGATGCGCGCGGAACACCAAGACATATGTGAAGACTTCTGGCCAGCAACATTTGAATTGCTTCGTCTAGATTACAGGATATTTCATGTAGCGCAGGAGTAGAGTATCATATTCTTTGTCTGATGATTGCCGAGTGAATGCGTAATGAGGAAGAGATTGAACTACCCCATCTCACTCCAGCAAATCGATGGAGAATGTTGATTAGGGAGTTCACTTTCTCCTCTAATGCTTTCATTTGGGGAGACCATGACCTGTCTATGATAATACCCAAGAACTTGTGTTGCTGCACAAGTTGCAGACGCTGAGAGTCTAGCGCGAGCTGGAATCTTTTGAGGCATTTCCTTGTAAAAGGAAGTACAGCAGTTTTCTCATGCGCAATAAGCATACCTCTGTTTTTCAAGAAATCATTAATTAGTGTTAGGTCAGCTTGTAACTTTTGCTGAATGGCTTGAGCGCTCGAGTCAGATGCCCATATGCACAAGCCGTCTGCATATAGTGAATAATTCAAGGTAGCAGGAAGGATATGGGGTAATTCAGCCATAACGCAGTTAAATAGAAATGGACTGAGTATGCTACCCTGCGGAACGCCTTGATTCCCTTTGTGGTCTGTGCTTTTGTCATCAGCAGTTTCAATAAAGATTTTCCTGTCTCAAGAAATCCGCAATCCATCTCAGTGTTCGGCCAACTATGCCCAACTGAATTAACCCAGAGTACGTGAGTGTGACTCGCTGTGTCAAGTGCGCGCTTTTTGTCTAGAAACACTGCAATAGGGATTCCTCCACAGCTCCTCTCATGATCTACGTATGTAACAAGGTCTAAAACATTCGTCATACACCGGCGCCTGCGGAAGCCCGCCATATTTTCGGGTAGTGCGTTGGTGCGTTCTGTGCACCACTGCGTTCCCGTACTGAGGCATGCTCACGCCGGGCCCGATGTGTGCGTCTGCTTCGAGCGTGCGAACTGCAGGGCTTTGTCGACGTTGTAGTCTAGGTTCAGCCTCCTGTTCCCCCGGCGCCACGTCTGGGAATATCCGGCGTTGAGCTGCAGTGTGCGCCACATATGCAGCAGCACATCGTTTCTGCATCTGGACTAACGGAGTGGTCTTGGCGCGCATGCGGGCCCGCCTTGCTTCAGTGGGATTGGCGTTTCGCGGGAGCTCCTCGGCCGGATTTCTGAAAACACGCGGGGCGGCATGTTAGCGAGATGTGAGGGACGCGATGCTTCGCTGCAGCGACCTCTCACCGGCCGGTAATATTTTATAAGGAGTGTTAGTTAAAAAAAAAACAAGATCTGATTATGGGAGTGCTCTGCTCGAATGCTGCCGTCGACCAGTTTTGTTCATTTATTATACATGTCACGTGTACACTTATAAATGTATATCGGGGACTTCACAGGGCGACCAGAGGGTTGCATGGGGCACATATCTGGCCGCGCTCTTAGGCTGCACTATCTCCGGGATCGGCTATAGAAAGCATACCCGATACAGAAGAGGGATGGTAACACGCTAAGAAAGACTTTGTCTTTAAAAGAGAAGGGTATCTGTTCGCTTAGACAGGGTTGCAGAGCGCGTGTTTTGGGAACGCGCTCGCTGAGGGAGATGCTGCCAACACGCGGCAAGCGCGTGGTCTGGCAACCATCGGCAGCGCCGCACACCATCAGTTTCGCTGCGTGAGCGGGTAGCCAAAGGCGCGCATAGTGTGGCTCGGTGGCCGAGAAGAAGCCTCCGCAGCGGTGGACGTGTTCGACTGCCGCTGCTGCCGCCGCCTGTGTGTCTGCCTACGTGCGCACAGGCGGCGGCAAAATTTCCAAAGCAAAAAACAGGAGCAGAATGAAAGCTATGAGCCTCGCCTTTAGAACGGGGCGGTGGGTTGCGCCACCGGGCTTTTTAAATGTATTGCCTAATGTCCTGCCTAATCTTGTGCAGGTGGATGATCGAGGTTACGCTGAATTTTGAACAAACGTACGAACCTATCAGTGGCTTAGCCAGGAATTTCGTTCGGGGGGGGGGGGGGGGGGGGGGCTCACGTTGCAGCTTGGCCTCTTCCTTAAGAGGAAGCTTCGTCTCGGATGCTCCTATCTAAATACATGTAGAAGGTGAATTAGTTTTTCTCGGCAACCACTGCACAAAATTTGATGAGGTTTGTTGCATTTATAAGAAAAACTTCAATTCTGCTGTCTTCTGGTTTCGAATCTTTCATTTAGGTTGTCACTTTTTTATTACAAATTGGCACAAATCTCAAATTTTCAGAAACCGAAACTATCACGTTTAAAACTCTGTAACTCAACAATGAAAAGTAATATCACAATTCTGTGAATCGCATCTAATAGTACGTATACAGCGGACAAAATTGATATGTTACAAATGAATCTCAAATAATTTAGCATTATCGAAATACGGCTTTTGCAGAACCCTTGTGCACCACGTAACTAATTTACGTAAGATGCAAATTGGCAAAACGAATTTCTCCGCTTTGACTCTTATAATAGATGCCATTTGAAGAACCGCGATATCTGTTTTTGATGAAGAGCTTTTAGTTTGTAAACGTCGTGCTTCTATTCTTTTCGCACTTTCAGATTTTCCAAAATATTTTCAACAAAATTCAGGCCCAAAATCGAACTTCCGCTACCAACAGATACTAGAAGTTAACTTTCTCAAGTTCAACAAATTCCATTAAAAGTGATTCAGGGGTTATCTCAGAAAAGCGTTTCTGCGTTTTACATTTATTTGAATAGGCCGCGTCGGAGTTGGGCCCGAGCTAAAGCTTCCTATTAAACAATTTGTCGAGAGATCAAATACATGAATAATAACTGCATTGCCATTTCCAAAGATGCTGCAAACGAATTCTTGAACCCTACGCACTGTCAAAACAAGTAATATATGTATTTTTTAATAAATAGATATACTCGTATCTGCCAGAAATTTTGCTCAACATAACTGATATCAATGCTTCCATTTTTTTGTCTATTTAATAAGTAAAGAAAATATCACACGATCCTTAGAACTATATCAGTTCGAAACCAGCAAAGCAATGCATTCCACTGATATGAAAAATGTAAAGGCCATAAATGAACAAGTTGAGGACAAATTTGTTAATGAAACTTTGTCATTCAACAACCTTTGTACATATGCAACGGCCAGTGAAAAATCTCAATGACGCTGTCATTTATTCCAATGTATTACGCAGGAACAGCTGTCACCGGTCGCGTATCGTGAGTAATTGCACCGAAATAATTGTCCCAAGAGAGAGCACCTATATAAAGCCGTTCTGCAAAATATACGAGGGCGAGTCAAATGAAAGTGAGCCAATGCAAATATATGACAAACGGGGTACTTAATTTAAAAGTAGTCTCCATGAGCATTTAGACATTTATCCCATTGACTAACGAGTCGGGTAATTCCCGTCTCATAAAACTCCTTAGGTTGCTGCTTCAACAAATCTGCAAATGACTTTTTCACGTCATCGTCCGACACGAATCTGTTTCCCTTAAGCTGTTTTTTTCATTTGCCCCAAAATGTGGAAGTCGCAAGGCGACAGGTCTTAGCTGTATAGCGGATGTTGCAGTGCTTCCCACTTGAACTTTGCCAGTTCTGTATTAACCACATCAGCGACGTGGGGACGGGCATTGTGGAAAAATTAAAAATTAAAATATGGGGTTTTACGTGTCAAAACCACTTTCTGATTATGAGGCACGTCGTAGTGGAGGACTCCGGAAATTTCGACCACCTGGGTTCTTTAACGTGCACCTAAATCTAAGTACACGGGTGTTTTCGCATTTCGCCCCCATCGAAATGCGGCCGCCGTGGCCGGGATTCGATTCCGCGACCTCGTGCTCAGCAGCCCAACACCATAGCCAGGTCGTGGAACAAGATGACCCCATTCGTCAATTTTCCACGTCGTTTGTTCTTGATTGCGACACGCAGCCGATCCGGCGTTTCACAATATCGGAAACGATTGATAGTCTCTCCAGCTTTAGAAAATTCAATCAGTAGTGGCCCGTGACGATCGAAAAAGAATAGTAAACAACACCGTTCCGGCGGAAATGACGGCCTTTGCTTTCTTTGGGGGCGGTGAATCCGAATGTTTCCACTGTAAGCTTTGCCGTCGTGTTTCAGGCTCGTAGTAGTGGCACCATGGTTCGTCCCCGATCACAATTGCAGACAAGAAGTCGTCACCCTCATTGTGATACCGAATCAGATGAGTCAAGGCAGCGCAGAACCTTCTTCTGGCGGTGGTTCAAAATCTTGGACATCCATTGCGCACGCAAGAGCCGATGACCGAGATGCATGAATTATAGTGTGAACCGAACCGCGAATGATGTTCACGCGCTCTGCCAGTTCATCGGTGTTTATCCTCCGTTCTTGTCTCATCAGCTCATCAACTTTTGCACTTGTGTTGGGGGTGATTGCACGATGGCTTTGGCCCGGTCTTGGATCGTCTTTGCAACTTTCACGTCCTTTTTCAACCGTTTGCTCCAATGCTTCACAGTGGCCAATGAAATGCAATGTTCAACGTACACGGCAGCCATACGGCAAATAATTTCCTTTTGGGAAACACCTTCAGCTGTCAAAACATTCACGGCACCCCGCTGCTCAACTTCTGAAGTGTCCATTACGTCACGCAACCATGTTCAATGCAGTGTATGAGAGCATTAAATAACATTTACCCTCGCATATGCGTGTCACTTTTGTAAATGAAAGATGCCTGTGTGCTACGCGCATGCCTCGCAGATAATGAACCACTATTGCGCAGGGTGGGTAGGCTCACTTTCATTTAACTCGCCCTCGTTCATTAGAAATGCGAAGATACAATGGAATATACAAATGCTTGATAAAGGGCAAAAAAGTTTCACTGGAAAGAAAGTTCACTGCACGTATACACAAAATCTCGCAACAAGATATTTAAATATACGTATAAGTCTCCAATGAATCTACGTATCTAAGAAAACGTCACTGTATATAATGCGTCAAACAAGGCAAATAAACATGTAGCGCAATCACAGATTCACGGAATCCTACCTCCCGCTCCCATTCCATCCACTCCATCCGATGTATCGCGTGCGACGGAAGGTGGCGCGCTTGCTCCCTGCTTTTCTCCTTTGCGCACGCAAGACTGAGCCACCATCGCCGGTTCGCCCATTCCACCCCCACCCCCATTCTTTCACTCACACATACAGCATGCGGCGCGCGGTCACGGCGTTATTGCCCTGATACTTCATATGAAACATGAGGGCGACGGCGGCAGCAGGAATGTGCCTGGAGTCTTCATATAATTGCTATCACAATAATATAATAATAGTATCCGACAACTGAAGCGTGCCGTGGCCGATTACTTTCCGCAAGAGAAGTAACAAACTGTCACCATGCGACAATTCGGTGCGCCGCAACAATGTATCTTTTTTTTCCTTTTGTGGGGCGGCGGCACCGAAATGAAAAAAAAAAAGACGTAAAGGAGATTATGTTGGCCACAATACAATGCCTACTTTGGGCACCTAATGTGGCTACCGAATGAATATCGAAGAAAACGTGAGACGCTTGGTCCACCGAGAACCATACGCATAGTGCTCGGTATTTTACACCGGCGAGACAAGACTTTCCGGAGAGGTTGCGCTCAAGCGAATTGGTGTAATCCGTCAAGTCATCGCAGTAATGGCGGTGAACGACCATTGTTTCTTTTTCTCGTCTGCTAGCCAGAAGGCGTCTAAAACACTGCCAGGCGAAAATTCACTCGGCCAGAGAAAACCACACGCGCACCGAAGTACGCCGTGCGGTGGTTTCGGGGCAACACAAGAAAGACGCATGCGCTCTGGCTTGCTATGGCAGCCCGCGGGTAGGGTAGCGAGAATTAAAAAAAAATTAAGAGGCTCAATGTGTCCTCACGAATAAAAGTCAAAGTAGAAAAAATAAATAAGAACGTAGTTACGCTGGCTGGCTTTAGTGTCATGACATGGATGCTTTGACGTAGGGTGAAAAAAAAAATGTTGATATTTTTTTATGCGACATGACGGCACAAATGAACCACCACAACGCTTCGTCTCATCGTATCTCGCTGCGTGTTTTGTCAACTTGTCTGGTAGTGTGTTGATTTGGCTTGTCTCGTTGTATGTTCCGATCTAAGACCTTAGAAAAGTCAACGCACCTTTGGCGTAAAATGTTTATAACAACATTAAGCCCACAAAGTTCCGGAATTGAAAATCTAAAGCACGACCTTGGAAATATCAATGCACCTTTCGCATCAAATGTTTATTAGATCTTTATACCCATAAAGTGTCAGAATGGAAATCCAAGCGCTCCCTATTCCGCGGCCTCAGCGAGATGCCGCGACGAGCCCGCCTTTGGAACTTTGTGCTCGCAAGGAGCTCCTTGCGTTACGATATGTGACTCCCGGTGCATGGGCGTTGCCGCGAAATCCAGCCCGATTTCGCAATTTTCGCGCTAAAATGTTTTTTTCGAGCGTGAAAAGGACATTCTAGACAAAATCGAGCATGATTTCCGGCGCCGGGGGTTGTTTTGACCGGCGGCACATGGATAGCACGAAAAAATTTCGGGGGGGGGGGGAGCTGAAGCCCCATAAGCCCCCCCCCCCCCCCCCTGGCTACGCCCCTGGAACCTATTTATTGTCCTGATGTGTGGTCATAGTCACGATGTTGGCACGCAGATGCATTCGCGTATCATCTCTGTTAAAAAAAATGTGTCCGTCACGTAAGACAATGAATGGCTCATACCCCTCTTAAAGGGACACTAAAGACGAACACTGTCAAGCTAAAGTTATAGATTAGTGCTCGAGAATCTCTAAGGCGTCAATATTACCGTGAACAGAGCCATAATAATCGAGAAATTGAGGTAAAGGCAGCATATGATTAGAGACTCCCCAGGGATATTCATGTACTTACCCGATGACGAAAGCACTCCTCAGTTAAATTCGGTCTATAGCAGTGAACCACTCGTTGCAAAAAACATCCTGATATTGTATTATAAGACAAACTAAAATGCTACTTGCCCAGTTCTATTTCATTTCTAGAAAAAAGAACTGATTGAAATTGCCCTTGACAACGACGCGGGCGGTTGAAAGGTTTCGTTTCCGCTCGACTCCGCGCCGCCGACGCTTTCGCTTCTCAGTTGTTTCGTTATCGCGTGGTGCTGCGCTGGTTTTACTGGCTCGCGAAACTGGCACAAACTGCGAGTGGCAGAGAATTCAACGTTTATGCGATGTCGCGGGATGCCCGAACGGCCTACGCCACTTTCTTTTTCGATTGTCTCGCTCCCTTTCACATCACTTCTGCCCTTTGCCTTATATAAAGTGTCGGTCTTCCATCAATAAAATTTAGTTGACAGTCAGCGCTTGTGTCTCGTCCTTGTTATTTTGTGGTTGCATGTGTTAGCGATGTTATAATTTTCAAATAAAGATATGACCAAAAAGCAGCTGCAGCGAAAAATCCCCCGCTCTGTCTTGCTCTGTCTTGGCTCGGTACCGCCATCTGCCGGGTGACATTTTACTCACTGACGGCAGCAAAGGGTGGTCATGGCGTATGCAACGTCACCACTCCCGCGGCTGGGTGGCAGGAGATCTGAATTTCGAAAAATGTATTCAGACCCTTCAGGAGCAATTTTATCGTAAACTAAGTCTTTTCTAGACACGAAACAAGCGTTGCGAGGTTTCTGGAATAGTGTTTAAACAGTCCACGTCGACTTAGTATTTGCCTTTAGTGTCCCTTTTAAGCAATGGCTCATATCCCCGTAAACGCGGCCTGTATCGCGACGACGGGGTGACTAAGGATATCAACGCTGCGATTGCCGCTATCAAGACCATGCGCACCATCTAGTTAGTGGACTGGTGTCCCACACGGCTCAACGTGCATGGGCATAAACTGCCTACCGCCTACACGACATCCGAGACCTGGGCCTTATTGGTTCAAAAGTTATGCCTCATGCGCGCCTTCGTCCACTACTACTTGGGACAAGGCATGGAGGAGGGAGGGTTCTCGAGAAGGACTACGATGAGGTTAGCACGGGGTCAAAGAAGGGCGCTGACGAGGAGTATTAGGTTGAGCGCAGCGTTCCCTCGGCAAGAGCGACGGACACTTCATATGAGCAAACTTAAAATTGCCGTTTGGGTTCCAAATGTTGTAATAAAAAGCTTTGATCGTTGCACTGCCTTTTCAGTTCTTCGATGGGTAAATTGGGAGCCGTTAACTTCAGTATCTCTCATGTAGTAGGCTCCAAGACTACGTCGAACGTTCTCCCTCAAATTTTTCTTTCCCTACGGCGAGGAACATTCCTTTGACGTTTCCCACAAGGCCGTCCTTTCATCAGCGCGCGCCTACACAGCGACAAGGACCGGCATATACTGTGACGCCCAAACAAAGGAGCTCACTTCGAGGCTACAACAGCCGCCCTTCGTGGAGGCGGTAATTACCGTGAAGAGCCCTCTACCTGATCCTGACAAGCTACCGTGGGAACAGCGTCGACTTGAGTTTCTCAGAATGTGGGGCGGTGCGCTAGAGTTCGTGAGCGCCGCCTGTGTGTGTCCATCACTGAGGCTACCTAACACCGACTCCCCTCTTCAGTGCATTGTTTTCTCCTGACATTCTTGAACATTTTACCGGACACCAGGTGCACACGTGACCTTTCCCATGGATACATTTGTAACACCAGCTTGTCTGAGCACCAAGAAGACTCGCCGGAGGCCGGCCAGTGCCTCACTTGCCCTCCCGCTGCCCTTCAACATTTTGACATTGCGGCAGCGCGAGGACACGCTGGCGAAGGCAGCCAGGATTGTTGACAAGTGGTTGGCGAAGCAGGCAGCCGCTTCGGCCTGTCACACCCCCCACTCCGACCCTCTACAATCTTCTGCCATGCTACCCAGCCTGCCTAAGCCTTCCGTGCACGCTGAGGCTGCACTTTCGAGCTCGCCGTCCCTCGCTCAAGTCAGCGCCGCCCGTGTTGGCGGAACAGACTGTGCATCCCCTTCCGAGAGAGCATCTGGTCCCAGTGCAGAGGCTTGCTCTATTCCCCTCCCCGAGGACTCTGGCGATTCCTGTGATGAAAGCATGGACACCACAAGCACTCGCAAACGTGCGAGTGACGATGAAGGCGGCGACGAAGCACCGCGCAAGATGCCGCCACGTGTGTCCCACCAGAGAAACAAGGTGCCAACGACGGGACTGCGGACACTGCGACTCCCTCGGCGGCCGGCCCTACTGCGGAACGAGGTGTGTCCCATGCTTCTAGAAAGGAGATTCACAGTGCTCCTAACCCCAACCAGACGCTCCCTCCATCTGGAGCCCCCAAAGTTAATGCAGCTTTGCCCGCGCCTGCTGAAGTGGAGCCCACTAAACAGCGCACCCCGGAAGGCAATGCTCCTGCACTCTCGCCCCCGAACTCTTCCTGTCAGCACCTGAGGATGGCTTCGCGGTCGTCCAAAGGCTCAAGTGACCTCGCTGGAAGCGTCCGGTGTTCCCAGAGATTGGACCACTTCCCCCACAAAAGCCCACATCTCTAGCCAGTTGCAGGTACGGTGCTATTCCGGCCAGCAGAGCAGTCAGTATCGTTTCATCGCTCGTGACGCATCGCCATTGCACAGGCCCTGTCTGCCCTACCCGGCGTCCTTGTTGTAAGCGTCAACGCCAAGTTTAAAACTGTTGCGGCAGACACGGACACTGAGGAACGACAACAGGAGCTGCTGCCTATAGACTCCATCTGCGGAGTGGCTGTTCGAGCGCGCATCCCAGTGGACCGAAGCCAGTCCAGGGGCTACGTCTGCGGCATCGACGGAGAATACACGGACATGCTGATGCTCGCCGCCATGACCGCACCTGTCCGGACAATCTCGGTGGCAAGGAATGGCAACGCACTAAGAGTTGCCTTCGAAGAAAGCAAACCTCCGTCCCATCTGGAGAGTTTGAAGCTGCCGTTCGCAGTCTGCCCTGTACGCCCGCGACCTACGCTGCCTACAAACTACGGGAGGCTGGGTCATGCCACTGCTGCGTGCCAGTGGCCAACCCGCTGCCTGCATTGCAGACAACATCATGAAGGTCCCTGTACTGCTCCGAGGGCCCGCTGCCCCAACTGTGGTGCGAACCATGCTGCTGACGATCCCAGATTCCGTCGTTGGCAGGGGGAGCAAAAGGTTGCCACCATAAGACCCATATTGCGCCAACAGGCTCTTGCCGCCCCCAAAAAGGAGACAATTCTCACCAGGCCGATCCCTGCACCACGCCGCAAGAAAGCTCCCAAAAAGAGCTACGCAGAGGTGGTAACGAGAAGCCACCTTCCCTAAACGTCGCAGCCCTCCCACCAAGAAACCACTGCTGCAGGCCCAGGTACGGCGGTCCCCTCCTCCCAGCTATCCTCTGCTCTTACCACGGCTGTGTTGGCACAACATTTGGACCAGATGGAGGTTTTGCTGCGGTTGGTTGCAGCGTTACTCCCAGAGGACAATCCACTGCGGGCAGTTCACCTGCCTCCAGGCAAGTGGACTGCCAAACGCAAGTAGCCACCATGGCTAGCACCAGCAGGAACAGCCATCGCCATCCCACTGTCCTCCAATGGAACGCTTTTTCGCGGCGGTGGCGGCAAGGAGACCTATCAATGCGTCTCCTGCAGAGCGAGTACGACGTACTTGCCCTGCGGGAGGTCTACGTGGCTGCTGGCGACCTGGGCCTCTGTGGTTACATAGGGTACTCCAGCACCACATCATGCACCCTGCCTACTTTCTTAGCTGTCTCCTGCATGGAGAGCGACTATTCCCAGGGCTCTCCACGCTGCGCCATCTACGTACGTCGCGAGCTGCTACAAGCCGAGGTGAACGTGGCTGACTTGACGGGATGGACCATGGAGTGCTGCGCTGTGACCATCAGGCTCCGAGGGGTGGACACAACAGTGGCTTCTATCTACGTGCGCCCCTGCCAACGATGGGACCCGTCAACCCTCCTGCAGCTAGCCACACGGCTCGGCCGCGACTTCCTCCTTTGCGAGGACATGAACGCACACGACACGACCTGGGGAAGCCGCAGACGCTCGAAACGAGGAAAGGACATAATGGAGGTGTTTCGCAGTTTGGGACTACAGGCGCTGATCACTGGATGTTTCACCTAGGTTCGAAGGGCAGTGCGCGCGACCTGTATGGTCATCGATGTGAGCCTGTCGACTGAAGGAACGAACTATAGCTTGGCTACTCAGCCAGACTCCTGAGGCTCAGATCACCTGCCGATCTCCATCACCCCGGAAGGAGGGAAGCTACCCCGGACCGGGAAATGCAGCACAGTTGACTGAGGGCCTTTCAGAAGCCAACTCACCTGCATACAAAAGGAGGAGGTACTTCTTCCGATGCGTGGCAGAGGCGGCGCAAGCTACAACCATCCGCTCGCGCATGCCCGAAGACCAACCTGCTCCTGACCTTCGACATCAGAACCTCCGTGCCACCATATGCTGAGCGGAAAGGCGAGCATTGAGAACAAGGCTGCCAGAACCTCGCTACGAGCACAACCGCATCGATGCTGCCTGCCGACGACATGCACACCGCCGACGACAACAGTGCTCGCATACAACTCTGTCAGGCAGGCCAATGGTGGTCATCGAGCATGGAGGCTCCTGCGGTCCCTCCTCTCTAGCCGAGGGGTACGTCAGCCAGTATTCTCAGTAGCCATCTGCCTAGACATCACCGAGGCATCACTGGCAGAGCTCCTGGCGGACCAATTCACAGCCCACCCAGTCACTCAACCAGCGTTTGCATTGGATCCCCCATCCCGATGGCAGCCTGGTGGCTTCTATTTAGTATGGACATCAAGCCACATTGGTGCTCTCTGCCATGACCCACTCCGGGAGCACGAGTTGGCATCAGCTTTGGCAAAAGTGAAGCCCTGCATCACCCCAAGAGCTGACGGCATCACATTCTAGATACTCCGAAACCTGGCCAAAGGGGTGAGACGTCAGCTCCTGGAGGCCCTGAACGACATCTCGCAGACCGGCTCGCTACCGGAGACTTGGCCGATTGCAGTTGTGGTACCCCTCCGAAAGCGTGGGTGACCAGCCACGGCTTTCACCTCCTACAGACTAGTATCACTGACCTCAGCAGCCTGCAAGCTGATCGAGACCATAGAAGTTGGACAGCTAAACTGGATTGCAGGAGCGGTGGGGTTCCTGCTGGAGCCACAAACAGGCTCCCGTCGCCACCGATACACTGCTGACTTGATTGCAGACGTGATCTCCACCCCGGAGGAGGCAGAAACAAGGGGGAGGTAGCCCTCCTCATCCTGCTGGATGTCCAGAGTGCATTCGATGGACTGCCGCACGAGGTCATCGATAACGCACTGGACGAGCTCGGCATCGTGGGCTGCCTCCGGCAGTTCATCAGCTCGTTCTTATCGGGGTGGACACTTCGGATGAGAGTCGGCCAGTCTTTGAGTATCCCCTGCAGGGTGGCTACGGGCGTCCCTCAGGGCTGCGTCCTGAGCCCATTCCTATTCAACGCGGCATTGGCTGGACTTCCCGCAGCCATTCTTGCAGACCCAAGGTTCCCGACGCAGTGCTCGGTGTATGCAGATGACATGGCCCTATGGGCGCACGGACCCAGACGGAACCTGCAGGCCATCCGGTCATCATTGCAACGATCTCTGGATGCAGTAGCTGCATACTTCCGGAACATACTTCTAGTCTCCCCCACAAAGACAAAGGCTCTGCTCATCCATCCGGTAGCTGCCACTCGCGTCACCGTCGGAAGGCTGGTACTGGGAGGCACACCCATCCTATGGGCGAAGGAGGCCAGATATCTGGGGCTCCAGGTGAACTGCCCTCTTACATGGATACCCGCTGCCAAGGCTGCCACTATCAAGGCTCGCAGGATGAGAACAGCTGTCAGCCGGCTACTCCAGCGAGGAAAAGGCTGCAGATCCTGATAGGCCCTACGTCTATACCATGCTGCCGCCACCTCCATGTTCCTGTATGAGCTGCCTATGGCGAACCTAACGCCCACCCGTATGAAACAACTTGCTATGGAACATAGGACAGCGATACGAACATTCTTAGGACTTGCACGCCATTCACCGACAGCTGCTACACTGGCGGAGGCCCACGCGTGGCCTCTCTCGTTGCTAATGCTGCGGCAGAAGCTGCTCCACATAGACGGCCTGCGACGCGATGTCCTGGGGCGCAGACTGCGGAGCCGTCCCTCCTCCCGGATGGGCAGCATCTGCGCACTGTTCGACGAGCTAGTAGGCCAGTCCTTCAAAGCAGTGATACCCCCCTCACCCCACCAACAGCCACTGGAAGTCCATCTCCAGTTGGAGGGGAAGCAGAAGAAGTCCCCACCATCCGAGCTGGCGCAGGCAGCGCTGTCCAAGCTGCACGAACTAGGTGGGCATCTTCACGGATAGGTCTGTCCTCCCATCCAGTGGCTCGGCGGCCGCAGCCTGCATAGTGCCGGCAGCTGAAACGACCATACAGTGCCGACTCCCATTTGCTGCACACAGTGGCAGAGCTGGCTGGCGTCTACCTGGCAGCTGACTTCCTTACGGAGCACCCACCGCAGGTCCACGTGGCCATCTTCTCAGACTCTTGCCTGGCTCTTCAAGGATTACTCGAACCCGATGGAGCTGGAGTCACCGTCACCCTGCTCCTAGCTAAGCCCTCTGCTATCCAGAGGAGTGGTATCCCCCTCTGGCCCCACTGGCTGCCCTCACACGTAGGGATAGCCGGAAATGAAGAGGCGGATGCTGCAGCCAAAGCAGCCCACTATGCTCCCGTTGCTGTAGCCGCTGCGGTAGCCGCATCCGACTATACACGACACCGGCTGCTCAAACTGCTGACCACAGCCCACCCAGATGCGCGAGTGACTAGCAGCAAGCCACCCCAGTTCCTCCCCGAGAAGGGACTTACGACACGAGAGCAGGTACTCCTCTTGCGCCTGAGCATACGAAGCGTTTGGCCTGCCACCCGAAACTTCGGCGTAGGGAGCCTGTAGGAGATGTGGCTCCCCTGAAACCTTAGAACACATCCTGTGCCACTGTCCATGACTATTTCATTTCATTTATTTCGTCCTTAAAGGCCTGGGGTCATGACATAAGGAGGGGCTACAATTCGTGCAGAACAACGCATAATAGAAAACAAGCACACTGAACACAAGCACTGCAAACGTGGAGGGCTAAACGACGTAAATAAATATAAAGAAGGGATTAGTAGGAAAATGGCAATATACAGAAAACAACACATGTGCGGCAATGTGCACAGATCAGAGTCAATGTGTGATACATGGTAAAGTCAGCGAAATATTCACGCGTTCTGGAGATGAGTGATCAGTTATGCGCAAAATGATTTCCGATCGCTGCACAAGACTATGTCGTTTGGTAGGGTATTCCAGAGGATTATTGCAGGATTATTGAGAGGACTAGCCTCTCAACGACAAGAGACGACAGCCGCATACGGCCGCTTCGGCCTTCCAGCCAACACCGTAGACCTTCGCCTCCCCCGCTATCTCCGGTCGCAGCCCTGCAAGCCTTCCTCGAATTTGCTACTCCGGCCGGACTTGCCCCCTTGTAGCCGATCCCCACGGCCATCTACTCCTTGTGGTGTCCTGCCGTGACATGTTGCTGCAGCTGACCCTTCCCACAACCTACTTCCTTCCCCTCCTTACCTCTATTTTCTCTCCATCTCTCCCCCTCCACCTGTTGCTGAGCTGTGCTCCCCCACGGGTAGCAGGAAATAGCATCTTTTCTCCTTCCTGCGAATCACTATATATATATTGTTAGGAATGGCCGTACGGGGTGGCAACGTGCCAGCTATTTCAGCCCGCTGCACGTGTTCCAATCCAACCAGACGGGGCGCACTTCAGAGAACTGCGAATAACCGGCAGCCACGTGGTGCGGGGTCAGCTCAGGAATGTGCTACCCGCCAGCGCCACCCTTGACAGAGCAGAGTTCTACGAAGCCCCCCTGACGTCGGCTCCGGACCTTTACACCTGTGTGTGTGTGCAACACGAGTATGTGAGCCCGCCTCCTCCAAAAGGGCGGGTCATCTTCGGTGACGTCGAACGGTGACGTCGAACGATGACTGGACGGACGTTTCCGTTCGCTTGGAATCAAGGGGGGGGGGACGAGAGCTTATAAGCAGCGATTTTCGGCTGCTAGAGGGTGCTCGTTGTCGTGCTCGTCGTAGTGAGCTGTGTGCTCGTTGTCATGCTCGAAATATACTAGTGAGCTGTGTGCTCGTAAGCTGTTTGCTGTATGCGTCGTCTTGCGGGCACCATTTGGGAGTCACGCTAGACTGTCGATGTATGTCTTGTTTTAAATGTAAATCCTGAAAATGAACCCTGCTCGCCTAGTCCTTTCGCCCCAAGGTCCTCCCTGCAACTACGACCGCTCCAATCCCAATAACTGGTGGCAGCGGTGGGATTGGCCTACGGCTCGTAAATAGGCCTACGACTCAGAGACAGCAACGGCAGCTGACGGACGTTGGCACATGGTGACCGACCGGTATCCTGATCAAGTTGGAAGCGACGTGAGATTGACCACCTCTTGCAACTGACTGGGTACGGCGGCATTCCTGTAATCCTGCACACCAAACGTGCGAGTAGCCGCTGCTCATGTCTCCAATATTGAGGACGTGTCAGGCAGCAGCCGGGATTGAGGCGAAATGCGAGAGGCCCGTGAAGAGATTCCTCGTTGGTGTTCCATAATTCTCCTCGCACGGGCGCGGTATGTTGCAGCAGTCGCGGGGCGCTTTTTTCGTTGCGGGGTGCTTCGGTAATCGCGACGATAGATTTTTGTTTCACAAGTACTGCTCCATGAGGGCACATGTAACGGCTAACAGAGGTCTCTGGAGAGCAGGTGACATTACAAGTATTCCCGTTGCCGCTTTGGTACCCTGGAGGCGCCGTCAGTAATACGAAATAATGACACGTTGTTACAACTAGTAAATAAAATTTAATAAACAAATGCAATCACACAGAGGCGCCAAGTTCTGCATGGGGCAGCGCTACCGCGCCCGCGCGAGAATCACGACACGCCAACGAGGAATTTACCGGCCCACGTACAACAACGATCAAAGTGCACGTTAAACATCCCCAGGCGACCTCAATAAAGTTATCTGCAGCCATCCACTACGACCTCCCTCATAGGTTTAGTCGCTTCGGGACGTTAAAAACGTTAATCACCACAAACCAAATCAATACATGCGGGCGTACATTCGAAGCTAAACGACTGCATCCGTAAGTCATACTGAGCCTTGCAAAAACGTCGAGAATGTGCTAACTTCTGGTGGAGCTCAAAACATAGCATGAATAAAGTCGCTTTTATGTCACAGGCCAGCTACACTTTCGTACACTTTCGCCGCTAGACGAAACTACATGAAACAGAGAGCACGATCGAAAAAAAGTCAACTTCAACGCGCTAAAAGGACGCACAGCATGAACACATACACTTTTTCGAAGCGGCTGGCGCGATTTAGGCTTGTGATGGTTGGGGTCGGGCATGAAATAAATGGTAGCTGGCCCATGCCGTCGTCGAACTTATCCACGGTGAGGGCGTTGTTGAAGGGAAAGACTGCTTCTCATCGAGAACGAGCAATACGGGATTTATTTACAGTATCTACATGAGAACGTTACAGTTCATCAGTGTAACATGACTAAAAGAGGAATGCACTCTCAGCAGCCGCACAACAGCTGCTTATAAACACTCTGTCCTCCCTAGATCCCTAGGTGAGGGAAAAACGGCGGTTCAACCTGCTACCAATTCGGAGCGTTCGAAGTCATCGTAGCCGACCCGCATTTTGGGGGGTAGGTTTACACACACAATTCCGCACAGGTTTGACTGACCACGCCGAAGTGAGTGGGCACACTCAGCTGACGAGAGTGTGCGTGCTTGAACGCAAAGCGGTCTCGCAGCGTCTGTCCTTGGCAGATGAATGGGGACGCAGCGGTCTTCTTGGTTTGACGTTAGAGCCTCCTTACCCACGTCATCATTTCCTATGATACCGCCATGGCCTGGTATCTACCGAAAAGTGATTTCGCGGCCTTTTTTCGCTGAAATGATGCATGAGTTCAGCGACTGCGCGCGTCAGTTGATCGTGAGTTCCATGTCGGAGAAATGACTGTATACATTGTAAGGCCGGCCTTGAATTGCAGAAGACTGCCCATTTTTCAGGACTCTCTGTGTGATCACATGAAGCGCACCATGCACGGAGTGCCGCGAGCTCTGCAGCGGTAGACGCAGTGATAGGGAAGTCTTGAACCGTTGCGTTCTCGTTGTTGGCATACCTACAGCGCCACTGGAACAGGTTCTTGTAGTTGAGCCATTAGTATAGACGTGTGTTCAGTCGCTATATTTCCCGTACAAGAGGAGTAAAGTAAGTTGCTTGAGAGCTGATGACGGCAAGTTCCACTTTTTCTGAAGTCCTGGGATTGTGAGGTTTACAAGAGTACGGCTCACACACCATGGAGGAATCGAATGTCCTGCAGCAGGTGCGTACTGTGAAGTTAGAGAGGCACGGTGCGCGGAGACAGTTATACTGAACGTCGTGTGCGGCGTTTCTGAAGGGAGACTTGCGAGGTGGTAGGAAGGCGTCGACGTGAAGTGTCATATGTGCGCACGCATTGCTTCCATGGTAATGTGCGTTCCGATAGTGCAATCTTTAGCGATTGCAATAACTTATGTCGATGATGCGCTCTGCAGTAGACCAAGGCATATCCTGCTGGCTTGGGCTTGGATACCTTGGACTGCATTCAGGTTAGTTCTGCAGGTGTCGGAGATGACCGATAGGTTATACCGCAGGAATACAATGAAGACGACCTTGCACAGTTGCAGCATAGAGGGTACTTACACTTCCCAGGTCTTTCCTGCTAGGAACCTAAACATATGGCAAATTACTGTCAGGCGTTTTCTAACATAATTCACATGAGGGGTCCACGAGAGATTTAGGTCAATGACCACCCCCAAAAAATCTGTGACTTGTTCTATTCGAGATAAGCTGTCCGGCGACCGATATCACGTATGGAGACATTGGTTTCCTGGTAAATGCCACCACTGCAGACTTTTAATTCACATGATAAATCAAGCCCTTATTCCCGAAAGCAAGCTGATGTTAAAGAACCCGCTTTCTGAAGCGGCGCGCGAATCTGAAGTCGCGTCACACCCGACGCCCGATTACATATGTCGTCGGCATAGATGGAGAGCCGCACGGTGCATGGAAGGATGTCGGCGAGTCCAACGAGTGTTAAATTGGAGAGCGTTGGCCTCAGTACTCCATCCTGAGGGACCCAACGGTTACTGTAATGCTGGGAGGTTGGGCCATCCTCGGTAAGTATGCAAAATGATCTCCTTTGTAGGCAGCTACTAATGCAGAAGTAGATCATGCCGCCAAGTCCTACTGCCTCTAACCTGCTGACGATGGCTTCGTGTGCTGCGTTTTCATATGCTCCCTTAAATCCAGAAACATGACTTGATGAGAAGGTAGCGCGATGACTTTGTTATCACAAGGCACGCCTTCAGCGTGTCGCGCTTTTTTTCCGCTAATGTACATAGCGCACGGTCACATGACCACAATTCAGGGCCCGCAATTTGTTGTCTTTCAACTAAATTCCAACCATGATGTCTTTTCTCTTTTTTTCTTGCGAATGTGTTTCGGATTTTATCGAAGTAGACTGAATCGCCACCCACCCCTACCCATAATACATGCTATTTTAATTTCTTTTTCTTTTTTTTTGAAGCCAGACATGCAATTTTGGTGATGCTGGCCATTCTGTTTCTCATTTACAAATATGTGACTTGTTAGTAACTTCCAACTAACGACTTGTTTAATTATGTAGTTTCCTACTGAAATGCTTTTCGAACTGGAGTGTTCATTACACCGCTTAGTTAATGTCCTTTGCCTGGTTGTCAGCAACGCATGCCAACTGCGTTTTGTGAGCAACTTCTACAGCCGTGCGCCGCTCTAAAAAAAAAAAAAAAAAAAAAAAAAAAAAAAAAAAAAAAAAAAAAACCCCACTTTACTAGTATACTCCGGCGCCGATTGCCGATCACATTTCGCACTCAATCCTGCAAGATAACTTTTCTTGAGCGAATGTTTGCATAACGCTTCAGGTCCGCCACTTTGTTTCCCGAAAAAGGAATGTAAAGTTCCGTTCGAATGAGGTGCTCCATTTAACAGTGGTCCGTACTGTAACTGTATGACCTCAACCAACTCCCTACTTTAGCGTGCACGCGCGACGTTTCCTTCGGTGGCGATATGACGCAGATGCTGCGGCACGTTATCCAAGGCCATGTTATTTCGTAGCGCTTTCTTCTTTTTCATCGATCACATTTCGTCCTGCTGCGGTCTTGGTGGTAGAGGCAGCGAGGTGACGTGCGAACATGGAATAATAAAACTTCTCTAGCCATTGACAAAGGTCGTTGGAAAAACAAGGCAATCGTTACTCGCCATGTCATGTAGGCAGACGATAGCTCTAGCTGTCATCACGGTATACGTCCTACGGATACAGAGAGGGGAGCTACCGGTCCCCCCCCCATCCCCCCCCCCCCCCGATCCTCCGTTGACGTGCTTGCCCTCCTGCATCTTCCTCGAGGTCTGCTCCTGCGCCCAATACATGCCGTGGATGGAGAGAGCGGAAATATCACGTTGGAGAGTGAACAGAAGAACGAATGCGCAGCTGGAAAAATAAAGCGCACTTCGCTCGCAAAATGTCAGCACGGCGCTTTGCTCGACTGTTATTTATTTCCGAGCTTAAACGTCTGCCTCCGTGGCGCAATCGGCTAGCGCGTTCGGCTGTTAACCGAAAGGTTGGAGGTTCGAGCCCTCCCGGGGGCGACAATGAATTCTTTTACTAATGACGTTGCGGTAATTTTTTCTTTTTCTTTTTTTTACGGGCACTCTTGATGTAGATAGTCGCGCTGGTAACCAAAGATGTTTGAAGCAGTTGCCCTGCGAGATTAAGTTGTGATTTCATTTTCTCGGGACGGCGGCTCATACCTCGCCCAAGCTGAGTTGTACAACAATGTGGATTGTCACTCTTCGCGAATTAGCGTTCTGCACGCTTTCTGTATTCCGAAAAAAAAAAAAAGAACAAATTTTTCACTTGAGACACGCGGCGTTAAAAAGAAAAATATTTTTGCTAACACTATACGCTCTGCGTTCTCGAAATGTCAAAAAGATGCCTCTTCACTGTCTCTCATAAAACACCTGACGCCATGGCGAGTACGCAGAGACACCAGCTGACCCGAGATGTGCGAAAGTTCATACTAACGGCATAGCGATGACAAAAATGTTAAAACAGCAGGCTGTATATTGTCGACTAACACACGGTTAAGATATGTAGATGGTGAGGTATACAAAAAAAACACCTATTACTGCTATAGAGTGAAAGCCGCAAACTAAAGATTGAAAGAAGAATGGCTTAAATAGGTTCTGGAAGTCTAAACAGAGAAACTGCAAAAGAATGTGAATGACAGGCAGAAAAATAACAATGAAAACAGCGATACCTGTTTATAGTGAGTATACTAGCGGAGGAAGGACTAAAATTCTGAAAACGTATGCCGTTCTGTTCCATTTTACACGCCTTAATATACAGCAAGAATAATCGTCTGCATCAATAGAAACATTATACGCATGCCTTTATCTATCTTATGTTACGTCACTTGTATCGCCTTTCTATGGCTTGTATACAATCCCATAATCTGTTCATATATATTGACGCATTGTTCTAAATGCTTAGTACCAAAACTAACGCAGTTAAATATTTATTTATTTATTTATTTATTCATTCATTCATTTATTGTACAGCGCCATGAGCGTGTAGGGCTGTGCAAATGCGTCATTTGTTATAGCCCAATGTGAAAATAGAGCAAAATGACACGGCAAGCGTCTACTCGGCCACACAATCTCTGTTTTGACAGTTTCTTGGTGCTTTCTAAACGGCGGTCATATTTCATACTGCCGAAAAATTTTACATTGGTGTTAAACCACCCACGTGCCTAATGCCACATTTACATCTAATCTTGCACTAGTAACAAACACCAGCATTCCTGTATAATAGAGAGAGGAAGTAAAAGAACGAACGGTAGTCACATTAACGAGAGCTGAGCCCGATTGGCTACCCTACACTAGGGGATGGGAAAAAGGGAGTGAAAGAGTACGAAAAGAAGAGAAAGTCCGCTGTGAATATCGGCGACGTAGCAACACTTTTGTGTTCTATATCACTGACGGTCACTCAGTCCATATTACAGACGGCCACTCAATCCGGTAGCTTTGAAAAATTGCATAAGCGCTTTTGTGACATTTTGTAGCTGCCATATGCGAAGCCATGGTCCCAAGATCTTGTTCAAGGTGAATGGTTTTATATCGAACTGATTTAGGGCTGTGCAGAGGTGATGTCTTTCATTTTACGAAGATGGGCAGTATTACAGTAGGTGTTCTAACCTGCTGACGCGCGTTCTGAAGGACCAGAATAAAGTTTCATTATACCAAGTTATTATTATTATTATTATTATCGGAAATGCCACCAGTTCACAATGAATGACGACATTAAAGTCTTGTAAATCTTACAAGTTATTTTTACAGCTAGCAACTGTATTTGAAACCACTCTAACGATTTCATTGGTCCTCTCATAACGTTTCGGCTTCTTTTCTCCCAGGAATTCAACGGTGCTGACTGCACTTGTATTTGCTTTGTAACACAACACAGCTTGATGTGCTACAAAACTGAATTTTGGTTGTTACCATTGCCGCGGCTCGTGAAATTACATACTCTGTTCTAAACCACGTGCTGTTACCTTGTAATCCTATTTTATATTTGGACTTGCTCGGCCTCTGAACAGGCCGCCGAATTTGACCGCCAACCTGGCGCTTTTGCCGTCGATCGAAAAGCGCTAAGTACCAACAGCTTCCTCCTGGCCGTCACCGGGTAAAAAAGCCACGCCGTGGGAATTTGGCTGATCAACGACCTCGCTCGCTATACAACCGGATGTTGCCATTTTGGCGTAAATTGTGGCAATGCTCCAGTGTGACTGTGATGGCGCCGCGTTGCGATCCTCACGACGACAGTTTCGTCTTCAAAGAAAAACTCACGCAGGTCACATGTTGAAATCTATGCGACGGAAGCTCAAGTAAAGCGGTTAATTGAATGATTTACAGCTTCAACATCAACTTCAACTTTATAAATTCTTCTAGCATACACTGGAAACGTCCTCCTGGGCTAAAAGCTGCCGTAAGCAGCCCGGCTAGACCCAGGAGGCGTTGCTGTAGATGACAGCGCGATAATAGGCAGTACTTTGTAACGTAAACACTAAACAAACTAAAACACTTCAACACGTACCAAAGTTAAACAAAATCAATTTTAACATTTTTTTATATAAGCCTTTTCACAAAATAACTGTCATGCAATACAGAAACAGACAACGTTCAAGGATATCTCTGATAAGGTTAAGAAAAAAATAAAAGGTGTTCATAGAATTAGAATCGTTACACATTAATATGTATGAATATACATGTTTACAAGTGAACAAAATACATCTTCAATTCCCTGCAAGAGAAATGAGCAGTGTGAACATAATTATTAAAGATTTTTGGCAAATTCTGTCTAATGGATTATAATTTGTATTCAGTGCAAAAGCCTGGTACATGCTAAGGATCAGGGTCTCTGAGATGTACTGGTATATTACGGCACTGCAGGGTCGCTATTGATGTAAGCCAATTTCGTAACTCTTCCTTTGCAAAATAAAATATATGTAAAACACGATATTCGTAGCATCGATCTACCCATATAAATTGGTATTTCTGTGTCAAACCTTTTGTCTTCGATCGGGAATCGGCATTGGCAATGTGAGTCGGAGCGCCTGTTTAATGGAATTATTTTATTCATGTTGGTTTGTGTTGGGGTCCCCTGTACTAAACTACAATAATTAAACTGAGACGTGAGCAATGCATGACAAGTTTGTATGTTGATTTTTACCGGCATGAGAGCTCTACAGAGAGAACTGTTACTACGAAGTTGATTAATATGAGCGTCCCAATTTAAATGACATGAAAAAAGTATACCAAGTATTTTGTGTTCGTTAACTAGCTCAACATATTCATCTAAATGAGTTATCGAGTGTTCCAGTTTAAAACATTTATTTCTAGCACAAAAAGGAACAGCTTTCGTCTGAGCAGGATTAATTTTGATCGCATTGGACTGTGACCACCCAGACAGTTTGCATTACACCTAATAATTAGTTCGTTTGCATCCTTTCCAGTAAAGAGTAAAGTGCCATCATCTGCATGTACAAAGGAATTAACTGTAGCATCGATATAAGTCATTAACATATAGGTTAAATAATAGTGGGCCCGAAACACTTCCTTGTGGCACTTCCAAGTGACCAGAAAGAAGATTGGACGTTATCAATACATACACATTGAGTCCTATATTTAAAGTATGATTTCATCAAGGCGATCGCATACACAATACGTATGCGTGCGATTTCACAATCACACGCATACTTTTCTCCTACCAACGACTGGTGAGTGCACCACGTCGCATAGCGTGTGCGTACGCGCTGTTCCCATTATAGGCCAATGACGCAGGACAGAAACGGGTCACATGATAGCGAACCTTATACTACTTTCTTTCGCGTCGCACTTATCTCAGCCCCCGTGCATCTGTCCTCGCCATTCTTCCGTCGACAAACATCAAGCATCGTCTTCGTCACGTGACATCACCGCAGCAACGTCGGTCGGACGGTTGCAGGCGGTGTTGGCCTCTGGCAGACCGGCAATTGCTCCGTCTATTCGTATCTATTCCGGTTCAGGAATCGGCTACCACGTGCCTATGTGTCACCTAGATGTGCGAGCAGGAGGCATGATATCCCCTTACGAGCTATTCTCGGCCCCTTCGGGGAACATTATCTGTTCCAAACAGGTATACGTTTGGAAATCCTCTTGTTTGCAGGTTGTCAGATAGAGTCCTCCTTTCGATACTGAAGCGCCTCAGAGACTGCATTCGCATAAACTACTCCTGTTAACAGTCCATGGAATTATTCTTTTGACCTGTGAGGTGCATAAACATACAAGTTTGCACGAGATTAAACGTTGCATAGGATGATGAATAAACACACCTGTTCGCGTACCATTTAGCTTTATAGCAATAAATTAGGTGATTCGTGCGAAGGCTTCGATTCACATTATAGCTACGAACACGCCCGTTGTGCTATGTCTCAATTCCTCGTTCCTTTCGTGTGATCTCCCGCTTAAAAATAATTATGACATTAACACATGGCTACAATTCAGAGGGGCTCTCTTTAGGTTCAGTGCACGTTGTTGGCTTCCACATGCGGTCTCTTCACGTAACGGACTCCTAATTTCCCCTGGTATACTTCTGTGTTCGACGTGAGCGAAATTCGAACGGGTCGGTGTTTTGCCGCTTTTGGGAGCGAAAACTGTGCCAGCACACGTGCACGCCCCCCCCCCCTCCACCACCAAAAAAAAGAAAGAAGACATCATTCGCGAGCATTTTTTTTTTTAGCTTCGCAGTCAGCGGACGGCGAAAAACTACTTTACTGGAGTGCTGTGTCAACAGCCTAATTTCGAACATTTAATGCGAAAGCACTACTATAGTCTACCAACCTTGATTTCACCTCTGTCTTTGTAAAGCCTCTTCATAAGCGCCTATTTTCCAGCGCTATTCGCGTGTAATCTCTTCTTTTCGCACATACGCCCTCATGCATAAGTGTGAATAACTATGGAAAGTGAATCGGGATCGTCGTCGAAGGTGTCCAAAGTGACTCGTCGCGCCAAGCGTAGCGAAAAACAACGAGCTCAGCGAAGGAGGTAGTGTGCATGAGTAAACCGACAAAGATGATGGGGCCTATCGATTGCGACTGCAGCAACAAAGAAGACAATTGACGGAGTTGAAACATACCATCAAAACTGCCCAAGAACGACAGAGGCGATTGGAGAATGACAGATTGCACAATAGTGGCAGGCGCGCTGACGAAACGGATGAACCGCGACATGCGCGACTAGCTGCGGACGTTGCATAAAAACAACGGAAGGCCGAGGAACGTCTGTCTTTTGCAACGGCTGCGACGGCCATCTTCAAGCGGTACTTGATTGACAATCCGTTTGGCTTTACGCGTTCTGTTGTGACAGACTTTGACACGAGAAGGACATGGGACTGCATCATGGGCCCCATGTACGCGACCTTGGTCTTGGCCTTTCCCTACGTTGAAGAATTCTCTTAGTGTAAGGTGTGCAGAACGTGTAAAACTTCGCTCGCCCAAACTAACGTGTCTTTGCAGTCTGTCAGCAATGGGTAAAAATATCCGCCTAAGCTTCTCCTCCTCACTCAGATCAGCTGTATAGCGACGCGCATGATATTCCCTCGCATACCCTACCTGCAAGGGCGAAGCCTGCTCTACAACACTGGCCAGTACGGCGTGAAACCACAAAACGGTCGTTGTGGAAGCCTGCAAGCCTCCTCCTCTGTCCACTGAGTAACCCGGTACGCATTATGCAACCCAGTGTGCATGACTAAGCGTATCGTGTGCGCAATAAATCGACAGTTGTACAACGAGTCACTGCAAAGGATTTAATATGCAACCGACCAAACAACGGCCTAGCGATGCCTAACTTGGTGCAAGAAAATGGCTAATTTGATCCGAGGAAATGTGCTTTCGTACGATTTTCCGTGGTTGGTGCAGCCTAACCGTCTGTAACTTTTTTCTTTCATTTCTCTGGATTGAATCTGAATCAATTTATGGCGTTTAACCTTCTGTGTGTCAACACACAGGCAATATGGGACGGCGTAATGGGGGCTTTGTCCGGATCAATTTCGATCACTTACAGCTGTAGATCTTGTATACATAAGTCTAAATACATAAGGAGATTTGCTACTTTATTTCATTGTAGAGCTCTTCGTCGCAGGTGCTGTGAACAACTCGTGTTGAAGATAGGAGAAACGTACCATCATATGATTGCGAAAGGACACGACGTCGTGTTTCAGTGGCTGCCAGGTCATTGCGGCATCTCTCTCAGCGACCTCACCGACGAAGCTGCTATGAAAGCCCACGAAGGGACAAACCTTGTTTCTGTAGCTTTATTGAGGCATGAAGCAGCCCAAAACTGAAGCGAGCTAGTGCACCGTATGACATCGGAGATGTGACACGCACCTGAATTCACCTAGCATCAATTGCATTCTCTCGCCTTATCATTGACCGCCTAGGCCCACCGATCCCACTGCATCAAGTATGGCGTCATGAAGAACGTTGTCTTAGGCTCCCTTTATATCTAAGAACATTGCGACAGATAATCTCTTGCACGTGTTTTCATGTTGAACATAGGTTACCAGATCGATAACGTTGTCGATAGAATATCGGTGACGTCCAAAGCCAGCCATGTCGTCTGGGTAGATTTCGTAGTGTTCGAGCACGGCCGGTCTCTAGGGGAGCGCGCGCTTTCCTTCTTACGGCCTTCGCATTCGCTGCGGAAGCAATGGGAGTTTTTCTCCAAGAGTTACGCCTTTCGCCGCCGCCAGGGGCGCGACGACCCTACTGCTAGGGACCGCTCTCTGCCCGCCTGCTTCTGCGGCGGCGGGCGGTGATCGCCTGGTTTCGTGCTGTTTTTCCGCTGCATCTTGTTCAACGATTCACCGAAACGAAAGAAAACAAAAAGTAAATGATTTATCTACATGTCAGCCAATAAGTTCACACGTGAACGGAGTTTTCATAGAAAACTTCGAACCATAGACACATCAAAGGTCCTATCACTCTCGTTCCTGAAAGGTATGCCGAAGGTCGTATTTCGGTCAATTTCTTGCATGTCTCATAGTCCATACCGAAGTTAAGTGCTGGTAGAGAATTTAGTTAATGCGAAGGTTAACGGAATGGTTTATGGGGGTTTAACGTCCCAAAGCGACTCGGGCTATGAGGGACGCCAATGTGAAGGGCTCCAGAAATTTCGACCACCTGGCGTTCTTCAACGTTCACAGACACTGCACAGTACACGGGCCTCTAGAATTTCGCCTTCATAGAAATGGCTCAGTAGCTTAGCTCTCCAACCACTGAGCCATCGCGGCGGATTAATATAAGTTTCAATGCCGCCATATTCATTGCTTTCTTTTTCTCGCCACATTGTCAGGAATAGGGGGTATCGTCTCCTGGCTCTGCTACCTGACGACGCCATTGTCGCCGCTGCTTCCGCGAACGGCATTCCTCGCAGCTGCGTGTCGAATTATGTCTCGAATTCCGACTCATCCGCCATTACGCTGGTTTTATAAGAATCCTCCCAAGGTCCGAATTCGCCGATCTTAACAATGTGCAGAAAAGCCTGCCAACTTGACTTCCCTCTTATGCGCGAAGCGCAAACGCCACTGTTGGTCTGCCCTGCTTTTTGCACAAATGTTCTGGAAATACTTCAAATCCTCATTCAGCCACAGCTTGAAAACTCGCCTTTGCTCAGCTGTTCAGAAGGAACCGACAACAGCCATGCCATGAGGTCTGCTTCTTTGATATCTGAAAAATTTCTCAGAATACTTCTTGTTAACTACACCAAGAAAGTCACCGACAGGAACGAGAAGCCAGCTAATTATGTGCATAAACCATCCAGGAAGCTTTTCAGACTGTGAACTTTTCTTCTTTTTGTTTGGCGCTCTTCTCACTTCCACAACGTTGTTCATGCCATTTTCTTTGATGGGAAGTTGTTGATCACTCATGTACTAAACCGACTGAATCTGCAATAGATGTGCGTCAGTCGCGATGCTATAGATATGTAGAGTGTTTCAGCCAACTGATATGTTCTGAACGTAAAACATATTGAAGTTATGGATCTGAGCGCACCGCATTGGCCACCTTGAATTTAGCTGTGAATACATTTGTTTTCGTTTCTCTGAATCCGTCCAGCGTCATGAATTCATGCTAAATCCGCTTTCGTGCAAAACAAAAACGGCAGCGCTTGAGATCACGCGGGACGGACTTGGAGCGGGCGCGCGTTCTCCTTCCGCGTGAACGGCGGTCGCAGCGGCGGAGCAGTGGGGCAGTAGCGACCCCACCGCGGTGCGGTGGGAGGCGGAAACAGACCCCATTGCGAAGGCCGTAAGAAGAGAAGCGCGCGCACCCCTCGAGACCGGCCGTGGTTCGAGGTACCACTCAAGTCTGGCGAGGATCATTCGCTCCATAAACTTCCCAACGCAACTTGCCAGTGCAATTGGTCGATATGAGGTGATCTCTAAGGGGGATTTGCCAGGCTTAAAGAGGCGGTACGAGGCGGCAGATCTTCCAATCTTGTGGAACCTTGCCGTCCTGCCAGGACTCGTTATTAGAGACTTTTAGCGTGTCCGGTATTCGGGCAAGCGCGGGCGGTTTTCCGGTTTAGCGGGGGCGTCAACGTGAGCGGCCAGATTGGTGGCGCCAGCTGGTGGCGCAAAGCTCAACCACACAAACACAGAGCTAATTACTATATTCTGCTTAGCTGCTGGCGTAAATTTTCGACAGCGGCGTAATCGTGTTCACAATTACGCCGCTGCCAAAAATTTGCACGAGTGGCGAAGCGGGATATGGTGAGTTAATGCAGTTTTAGCTATGCGTTTGCCTGGTTGAGCTCTACAACACCAGGCGGCTTCACCGCTCACGTTTACGCCCCGACCATCCGGTAATCCGCCCAAACCTCTCCCGTTTACCGGAATAGCGTACAAGCTAAAAGTCTCTATTATAGATATTAGGGAGCGCATTTCGTGCCCATTAACCAAGGTGACATAGTATACGGTAAGATATGTCATCCGGGCCAGGCGACGACGACCGATTACATAGGGTGAGCGCCGCGTCAAGCTCTTGCGTTGTGAATGGTCCATGCCTGAATCTCTCGAGTCTAGAATATGGTTCAATGTAAGCAAACCTGTTCAAGTTGGCTGACCCGCAGTAATAGCACAGAAGTCTTCCGCCACATCAATGTCTTGTCGGCGCTGGAATAGCGTTAGGGCTTTAAACGGAAAGCGCTGTTCCGGAACAGAACGTAGACTTCGCACAGTTCTTCATATTTAAGATAGCGGTTTGCAGGTATCTTGTGACTCAGAACATTTCGACCACCGCTGTGCCTCTGTAGTTTTATTAATACGGCGTTGTATCTTCTTTTGCATTCGCAGGGCTGTCCTTAAATCCTGAATTGACTTAGTGCGTCGGTATCTTCTTTCAGCATGACGGCCAATCGCATGAAGCCGCTCCAATTCCAGGTCGAATTCAGAATATCTTGGAGAACACGTGAGAGTGCGCGTGGCCGTCTGTGCCGTTTTCTTGATGGCTTGTTGAAGTCCACAAGAGAGGCCTTTCTGACAAGCGTCCTCAATCTAAGATATAAAAATAGTCCAATCTATTATTCGTATCGTTGGATTGACAACCATTCGCCTTGAGCAAGATCTTAGGACAGTGCCCTCACATATCGCAGCTACGGAAGTCTACAAGAGCGCTGCTGCAATATATCGTTAGACACGCAGTTATTTACATTGGCGCGGAGTCTATTTGTTAACACTGATGCTGGCCTAACCTCGCAATATTACACGCACCATGGAGTTCCGCAAGGAGGTGTCTTGAGTCCCACGCTCTTCAACTTTGTACTCATTGGTCTCGTGGAACGACTGCAGAACACGGTCAAAGTATCAACGTATGCCGACGACATGTGCGTCTGGGCATCTGGTGTGACACGGCCGCAGGTACGCGCAAGGCTTCAAAAAGCTGCGATGTTAAAATCGATGTACCTAAATGAGCAAGGCCTGAAGATATCGCCAGAAAAATGCGCATTGGTCGCGTTTAGCCGAAAGCCAATGAGAGCATACGATGTCTCTATTGACGGTCAAAGTATACCTTATGTGAGGACGCACCGATTCTTAGGCGTAATCATCGATCGTGACCTCGGCTGGAGTCCTCACGTGGCCTACCTAAAGAAGCGCCTAACGGATGTTTTCAATGTGTTCAAGTTTCTTGGAGGAAAAGCCTGGGGTACGTCAGTACATGCAGTGATGCAACTATACAGGACGCTCTTTCTGGGGTATTTTCGATACAGCTTGCCTGAGCTGGCCAACATCTCCAGAACTACTATCCGTACACTCGAAAGTGTCCAGGCTCAGGGACTTAGAGTGTGTCTTTCGCCATGCTCGTCAACAGCTGAAACAATTGCGATTGCTCGCGACTTCCCAGCCAAGACCCATATAGTCATGGAAGTGCTCAGAGCACAATTAATAGACTGGTCGAGCCCCTGCCCACCATCTAGCCTTACTACAAGAGGATCGGCCACGTGCCTCCTTTTGTCAGACAATCCTGTCCTATTGTGCATACCTTCCATCACGTTATACAGCTCCAGTGAGAGTTCAGTTTCCCCCATGGTGCTTGGCTCGAGCAAAAGTTCGAATAATGGTACCAGGAATGCGAACAAAAGCACCACCCTCGTCTCCAGCACTGAAGCAGCTTTCACTGCTCTTGCTGTACGCGACATACAACGAGCATCATCATCTATATACTGACGCTTCAACCACGGAGAATGGGTCTGCAGGATCGGTGATTTTTCCTGCAAAAACCTCCACCATAAAGATTTGGCTATCTCACCAGACTACATCGACTGCCGCGGAGCTCGCTTTTATTCGTTGGCCACTTTGCGTAAATTCTGATGAACTGCCCAAAAAAAGGCGCGTGTTCAGCGACTCCAAGGCTGCTTGCTCTTCATTGTTTCGTTTCTGCCTTACGCCGCAGACCCCACGAACAACTAGTTCTAGAAATCAGACTGCTGCTTCACCCCTTCGTTGAGCAAAGACACGACATCACATTGCAGTGGATTCCAAACCACTGTGGCATAATGGGCAATGAACATGCCGATGCAGCAGCACGATCTGTGCATGAGGAGGGATTGCAAGACTCCATACCATTCTCAACAACAGACGCAGCAATGAAAACGCATGTGCTTGCAAATGAAGCCATAAGATCTTTATGGAACACACCAAGCTTGAAGCACACACGTCTGCACCGACTGGACCCGTCCCTTCGACTCCGACCCCCATCTGGATTCTATCGACTCGAAGCAGTACTTTGCCGACTGGCTTCGTGTCGCTTTCCAAGGTCTTTGCCTTCCTAGTCGGTATGGACGAGAGGGCGGCTTGCAGTCACTGCGGCGGCGAGGAGACTATAGAACACGTACTTTGCCACTGTCGTCGATACAGCGCGCACCGGCTGTCGTTAGCGGCCGTGTTGGCACGCCTTGATGACAGGCCACTTTCGCAACAGACAGTCTTGGAATGTCAACATGAACTGTCATCGCACCGAAAGTCGGTCAAGGCTTTGTTGATGTTTTTACGTGGTAGTGGCCTATTAGAAAGGCTATAATGATCCTGTCCTTTTATTTCACGCCTTTCTTTTTGTCCCCGTATTTCTTTCCGTCTTTACTTCCCCTTTCCCTCACCCTAGTGCAGGGAAGCAAACCGGAGGCTCTAACTCTACCTAACCTCCCTGCCCTCACTGCGGCTGTTACCTGTGCTTCTGCGAAGTGAGGAAACAATGCTCTGCAGCTTACGCCTAGGCGTTGCATCCACCGAAGCATACACTAGTTTGATTGCCATGGCTAAAAGCGCTGCGTGCAATGCCTGCGGTATCTAGGAGACTATAGAACACCTCCTGTGCTACTGCCCATCTTTTGAAAATGAAAGTCATGGCCTGTGCACAGCTCTAAATCAGTTCGATAGAAAACCTTGAACAAGATCTTGGGACCGTGGCCTCGCATATCGCAGATACAAAAGCCGCAAGAGCGCTGATATAATTTTTGGAAGCTGCCGGATTGAGTGACTGTCTGTGATACGGACTGAGTGACCGTCATTGATATAGAGCACGAAACTGTTTCTACGTCACCGACATTTACATTGGACTTTCTCTTCGTAATCTTTCACTCCCTTTTTCCAATCCCCCAGTGTAGAGTAGCCAACAGGGCCCTCTCCTGGTTAATCTCATTACCTTTCATTAATTTTCTTCCTGTATATATCATACACGAATGCTGGTTTTTGTTGCTAGTGCAGGATTAGATGGAAATGTGGCATTAGGCAGGTGGGTGATATAACACCAACGTTAAATTTTTCGCCAGTATGAAATACGACCGCCGTTTTGAAAGGATTAAGAAACTGTCAAAAGAGAGATTGTGTGGCTGAGTAGGCCCCTGCTGCATGACATTGCGCCCTATTTTCTCTCGGAGTCGGAAAATTCTGTGACCCGCCGTGGTTGCTCAGTGACTGTGTTGTTAGGCTGCTAAGCACGCGGTCGCGGGATCGAATCCTGGCCACGACGGCCGCATTTTGATGGGGGTGAAAGGCAAGAACACCCGTGTACTTAGATTTATGTGCACGTTAAAGAACCCCAGGTGGTCTAAATTATTGCGGAGTCCCGCACTGCGGCGTGCCTCATATCAGCAAGTGGTTTTGGTCTGCAAAACCCCATAATCTAAAATTCTGCGCTTTTCTTGCAAATATGTGACCTTAAAGGACGGCATATATTACCAGGCTGCTTCTGCCAGGCTGTTTCGTTACCAGATAATCGGCAGAAACAGCTCACAGCGAAGAGCCACTACCCTGGAAGCGCGATTAAAAAGACCGGTTTTGACCCCGCAATTACATAATGCAGTGACAATGCTGCCACCTCCAGGTTAATCTCGCGGCTAATAGCGTCGGCACGTGGCCTTTGAGAGTGCAGTCACGCATTAGTACAGCGCTACACGCCGATGGAGCACTTCAATCAATCAATCAATCAATCAATCAATCAATCAATCAATCAATCAATCAATCAATCAATCAATCAATCAATCAATCAATCAATCAATCAATCAATCAATCAATCAATCAATCTTAATCTGTATACCTTTTGGTACTAAACATTTGGAATAATGCGTCAAAATATGAACCGATTATAATATTGCGTACAAGCCATAGAAAGGAGATACAAGTGACGCCACATAAAAGAGACACAGCCATGCGCAGAATGTTCTCTATTCATCCAGATGAATAGTCTTGCTGTGCACTATAACGTGTACAAATATAACAGAGCGACACGTTTTTTTAAAAATTTTAGTCCTTCCTCAGCTAGTGCTCACTTTAAAGAGGTATCGCTGTTTCCTATGTTACTTTTCTGAGTGTCATTCTAAATCCATTGCAATTTCTCTGTACACATCCAATACCTATTCAGCCCATTCTTCTTTTATTCTTTAGTTACGTCTTTCACCCTATAACCACAACAGGAGTGTGTTTTTTATACGTTAACATCCACATATCTTACACCGCGTCTTAGTCGACAACATGCAGCAGGCTGTTTTTAATGTCTTCGTCATCAGTATGCCGTTACTATGAACTTTCGCGACCCTGATGTCAGCCCGTGTGTCTGCGTACTCACCATGGCGTCAGGTGTTTTATGAGAGACACCTCCTCGACGTTCCGGGAACGCAGAGCGTTGTAGTGTTAGCAAAATTATTTTTCTTTTTAACGCTGCGTGTCTCACGTGAAAAAAATTCATCTTTTTTTTTTGGAATACAGAAAGCGCGCAGAACGCTAACTCGCAAAGAGTGACAATCTGCGTTGTTGTACAACTCAGCTTGGGCGAGGTATGAGCCGCCGTTCCGAGAAAATGAAATCACAACTTCATCTCGCAGGGCGACTGTTTCAAACATCTTTGGTTACCAGCGCGACTTTCTACATCAAGAGTGCCCGTAAAAAAAAGAAAAAAGAAAAGGTTACCGCAACGTTATTAGTAAAAGAATTCATTGTCGCCCCCGGGAGGGCTCGAACCTCCAACCTTTCGGTTAACAGCCGAACGCGCTAGCCGATTGCGCCACGGAGGCAGGCATTTGTGCGAGGATATAAATAACAGTCGAGCAAAGCGCCATGTTGACATTTTGCGAGTGAGGCGCGCTTCATTTTTGCAGCTGCGCATTCGTTCTTCTGTTCACTCTCCAACGAGATATTTCCGCTCTCTCCACCCTCGATATGCATTGGGCGCAGGAGCAGATCTAGAGGAACCTTCAGGGGGCAAGGACGTCAAGGTGGAATGGAAGGGTGGGGGGGACCGAGCCCTCTTATCTCTGGATCCGTAGGACGTATACCGTGATGACAGCTAGAGCTATCACCTGCGTAGGTGACATGGCGAGTAAGGATTCCCTTGTTTTCCCAACGACATTGTCGATGGCTCGAGCAGTTTTATTAATCCATGTTCGCACGTCACCTCGCTGCCGTTACCACCAAGACCACAGCAGGACGAAATGTGATCGACGGAAAAGAAAAAAGCGCTACGAAATAACATGCCCTTGGAAACGTGCCGCAGCATCTCCTCCATATCGTCACCGAAGCAAACGTGGCGCGTGCACGCTAAAGTAGGCACTTGGTTGAGGTCACGCAATTACAGTACGGAACACTGTTAAGTGGAGCCCCTCATTCGAACGGAACTTTACATTCCTTTTCCGGGAAAGAAAGTGGCTGATCTGAAGCCCTATACAAACATTTGCTGATGAAAAGTTATCTTGCAGGATTTAGTGCGAAACGTGATCGGCAATCAGCGGCGGAGTATATTAGCAAAGTGTTTTCTGTAAGAGCGGCGCACGGCTGTACACGTTGCTCACAAAACGGATTAGCATGCGTTGCTGACAAGCAGGCAAAGAAATTTAACTAGGCGGCGTAACGAACACTCCAATTCGAAAAGTATTTGAGTAGGAAACTACAGAAATAAACAAGTCGTTAGTTACAAGTTACTAACAAGTCACATATTTGTAAATGACAATCAGAATGGCCAGCATCACAGAAATTACATATATGACTTCAAAAAAAGTTGTTTTTTGAAATTCAGACAGCATGCATTATAGCTAGGGGTGGGGGCTGATTCAAATTACTTCGATAAAATCCGAAACACGCTCTCCAGAAAGAAAAGTAAAATATTACGGTTGGGATTTATTCGCAAGACTACGAATTACGAGCCTTAAATTGTGATCATGTGATCGTGCCCTATATACATTAGCGGACAAAAGCTCGAGGCGCTGAAGCGTTCGTTGTGATAACAAAGTCATCGAACTACCTTCTCATAAACGCCACGTATCTAAAGAAAAATTCAAAACTGCTCTCAGTAATTATGGAACTAGAAGTTGGCTCTACTCTTCTGCATAACGTGTACTGCCTCCTTTCGTGCATAGTCAGTCGTCGCTAAGTCCAGAGAATGACGCATCTGCGAAAACCTTGGCGCGGACGTCGACTGCATGCTTGTCTTTAGGCATGTAATTTTAGGCAAAGTGAATCGCGGCAATCATAGCAGCATCCGGGAATAATACGCTGCTGGGTTCATTCCACGCTCTATTCTGGTACCGCGCTCAACTCGTGAAGCCACATATTAAAGCGAAATTAAAACAAAAACAAAAAAGAAAGAAAGAAACGAAAAGAAAAAGACTGGGAGAGAGCGTCACGTGATTCCGCTAGCCTCGGCAAGCCAACTTCTTCTGAAGCCGTCCCTCCTGCTCGTCGGGGCCCTGTGCGCGGCGCTTTCTGTTTAGGAACAGGACCACATTGTTGCCGGACCATTCGTGTTTGTTTGGTAAGTGGTAACGATTAGTGGCTTAGTGGCGCCTGCCTCCAGAGGCACGTAGGAAGTATAAAGTATAAGCCCCATGCAAGCGATCTTGCACGCGACAGCGACAAGCGACGCGATGGAGATGGCTGTCGCGTTCGCTCATCGCCTACAAGTCGTACCCCATGCGGGCGATGACTTCGAGCGACGTCTCCCCAGTGTTGTCGGCATGAGGGCAGCTATATAGGCGCCGAAACTAGCGTGGCGCGTGCTTTATTACCTTAAGTTGATGTGTTTTACTGTAAAAAGCAGCATAAAATATTTATGAAAGTCTTGCAGTAGGTTCTTATCCTTGCAAGTATAAAAGTTCAATCGTTTGCTCGTTCCCTGCGGAAATTGGAAGCACTTGAGTTATGTACATCCAGTTCCGGCTTCGCGCTATTGGCTAGTCGCTCATAGCACTTCCGGGCGACGAGCGACGAATTATAGATTTGCAGAACCGAGCGATCGCGCGACAAGACCGAGCGATCTGTTCACGCGACGGCCCGATCCGTCGCTCGTCGCTGTCGCGCACAAAATCGCGCTCATGGGGTTTAGCCTTAACGCGAGGGTGTCTGCTATCGCGGGCGTCGTTCTTCGCTTCAAATGCGTTGCCTTGTCACGTGAAGAAAGACCACGGAACCAGATCCATGACGGACATCATTTTCAAAGCCTCACTTGCGCTTACCACCACAGTTAGTCGGCGCTCTCACCTCGAAAGCCATCCAGAGTATGTCGGCCCGAGCGTGGTCGATTGTTTCGTCAAATCAGCTATTGTGTACCTGAAACCCCGGCGCGTGTTTTCTTGCTAATGTTTGTTCCGCTGTCTTTCACCTATCTATGATGAGGCGATATCTTACGCGGGATAGGTATTTTTCGCGTGTTTACTAAGTAAAATGTTCTGCTGCGTGCCTTTCGCTGTGAAAGAAAGCATACCCCGCACTCTGAACGCCGAAGTCGTCGCCTTTTCTTGAGATTGACGTGCACTATTTTGTAAGATTGTGTGGGACGTCCTTACGCTGTTGAGACGTGCGTATTGGGCTCTCGGCGGTGTGTTCAGATGCAGAAGACATTGATCAGAACGACAGCGCCGACCGGGACCGTCTGCCATAAACAGTGGGACGGCACGGTCTCAAATATTGTCGAGATCCCCGGCTCGCCCGTCGTTCGTTGGGCACAGGACGGGACTAATTTTTTTCACACGGAAAAGCAGTCGCTGCGGACCCTGGACGCTCGCTTGATCACCTGCACATGTTTGAAGGGGCGAAATACATGATATTATTTCCCAGAAGATGCCTCCAAATGCGTCGAACCGACGTCGGAAGGGCGGCTTGATTGCCTTCACACGTTTGCAGGGCGAAAGGTTTTCTCGTTTTCCTTAAACCGTCCCGTGACGCGACCAGTCGCCCTTGAGGTGGCCGTCGCCGGTTGATGGTCACAATGCCGGTTACTTACCCGACGCCTTCGTTCGATACAGCCTTGGAGCCGCGTTGTAGTCCGGTGCGTTCCATGACTGACAGAATGCAGACTCGACTGCTTCACATACTTGAATTCCTTCACTCAATTTCGGAGTGCGTTTGCCACGCTACTATGTGCGCATATTCCAAAACCTCAGCAGCAGAACGAACCAAAGCAAGCAGACTAAATCTACCGCTTGCCCATCACGTGAGGGCCTGTTTCCCATTATTCCCGTTCCTATAAATTTTTATGACTAAGCTTCAAAATTGTCATGTGACGCTCCCTACTAGTCTTTTGTTTCTTTCTTCCATGCCAGCAGCGTCCGATACCGTATTAACACTTTCTGCGCGACACTATAACCTGTAAACTAGTACTAAGGTGCGACACTACTACAACATATATACTATGCTTGTAAGACATTTCTTCTGCACGGTACGCGCATGGATGGGGCTGTTGAAGAAGTCGTCCAACCTCAATTCTCCGCGATATTGAGCTTCAGGTGGCGACACCATCGCTGCGTTAGTGTGGATGTATATAGGCGGTCAGCGCCACGCATTGAAATGTACACGGTGCGCTTCCATGGGAAGTATTTGGCTGGACCTTATAATAATGAAATGCGCTTGCTGCTTTGAACTGATTTTGTGTTACCCTCTAATGGCCTCATTTTCGCACGCCATGCGCCGAAACTTTCTTTTTACTTGAAAGAAGCACAAACTGCCATTCAACGGGGGACTGGCACTAGGCGAAACAATGTGTGTTTGTGGATAGTGCATGTTTGGCATTCTACCTGCCTTGCTAAAACTGCTCGTCAACTTGATGATTATGGCATTCTCTGCGAATATTGCACTAGTTATACAAAAGTCAGCATCCCTGTACAACTTAGTTAAAGCGCCAAGGTAATGTGCACTTTACATTACCAATTTAAGGCATGCATCTCCGTTCCATTTTTTCTTTACTTTCTTTTAATTCGCATTTAAACGCGAAGAGTTCTGGAGTTCAATTAAACTAGATAGGCCGCTGTGATTGAGAGCACGTTAACAGGATCACCAGGGTGCTGCAGACGAGAATATTTTCAGTGCAGTACACTAAAAGAGCGTAATTTAAGCACAAAGCTGCCCTTGCATGGTTGCGAGCCAAGTTGCAATTATTGGAGAGGGTAAAATTATAGAGTTATTTTATTTGCACTAGTAATGGCTGCTAATTTCAGTCTAGCAACCAACCCTACACTGAAGAGCGAAATGTCATCATAGTAACCGGCTTTCAACTCAATGTGGTGATGCCTTGCATCTGGAGACGGCTGTCACACATGACCCTCACTAATACGCCATTTTCGCTTTCCTTTTCCAGCAGCGTGTCAAAGCACAAACACCCAAGGTTTATTTGCGAGGGAAATTAAACTCGCGCTCGTGACATTGGAGCTAAATAATAAAAGAAAACCTCAGAATGCCGCGTATTACCACTAAACGAGATTTATGCAATAGTCGCAATTATCAAGGTGCAGTTATCCTAATAAAAAAATTTAATTATGGGGTTTTGCAAGCCAAAACCACAAGCTGATTATGAGGCACGCCGTAGTGGGGGACTTCGGAAAGTTGGACCACCTTCGGGTTTTTTAACGTTCACTTAAACCTAAGTGTTCCCACGGGTGTTTTCACTTTTACCCCCATTCAAATGCGGCCGCTAGGGTTTTCTTGGTTTTCGCCGCCGTGGTTTTCCATGCCTTCGTAGCATCGGAGCTAAACAATAAAAGAAAACATCACACCACCGCGTACAACCACTAAGCGAGATTTGTGCAATTGTCGCAATTATCAACATTCTGTTATCGTAATATAATGTGCAAGTGCATGACGCAATATATAGTGCTTTCTAACAATTGTGCTTTTCTCCCTTTTCTTCTTTTCTTTTGCTTCTTTTTTGTTTTGTTACTGCAGAATGATATTCATGCCGCCTCATTTATGTTGCGTGGTATCATAGTGATTGCGGAGTGATCAACACAGGAGAACAAGTGCTTAAAGCGCGGCATTCCCGAATCGTTTCAGCCAGCTGTTTTCTTTAAAACCGAGAAAAATGCTTCATGCCGTTTTATTCGAAACACAAAGCGACAATAAAGTTGGTATGAGTGTTGCGAAGGGAAGGTGGGACGGTCACATAATGGCTCGCTCAACTTGTGCAGTGACGGATCTTACTGCACAAGGCTAAATGCTTCTGTACATTGTCAAAAAAAAAAAAAGATGCTGACCAGCTTTTACGGCCATGCAATAACCACGGAAGAAATTCTCTTTAAAGATGTGCACGCCGTACACGCACGTGTAATAATGTAAGGCGCAGGAGACGACGCGCGGCGTAATCCGCACTATCCGTGGCAGTGAGCTGGTTCCGGGAATCGCCGTTGGACAGCGAAGGAACTCAGTGTTGTGCGCTGAGGTGTGGGTTGCGCAGTATTGAATATGATAGCTTGGCATAGGGCCTATGCGGTATGGTAAAGCGTGGCCGATGCTGTTGTGTGGGATACGTCCAGTGATAATTGTCCGTAATTGCCTGGTTGCTTGTACACCACCTCATCACGCGTGAGTGGTGCGTTGGGCGGGGGGAATCGAATTGAATTAAGTTGACTATATCTTTATTTCCAACAGATTGGGGGAGGCAGGGAAGAAAAGCTGTAAGTGCAGCTGGAAAAAACGCCCTGCCCCCTATGATCATAAGACATGGGCATGCCCTCTTCGAAGTCCGAGGTGTTGGGAGGATTGCGTGATACTTTTTGGGGAACGGTTCGAGTCTGTCCCCTTAACGATTGTCCCACTGAGAGGCTCGGTGAACGTGCGCTCGAGACCACGCACGGGCCATCAGGCTCCCAGTGAGAGTTTCGGGAACAGGGGTTCAGCTAATTGTGATTGATGACGGCAGGGTAGTCTGTTTGGTAGGAGAGCGCTACCTGCGACCTCCTATCTCTAGCAGAAATTCCGCTTGTGAGTCGGTGAGCACAAAGGCCTGATATTCACCAGGCTTTCTGCCAATGGCCAACGCGATGGCCGCCTCTTCCACGCCAGTGGTGTCTAAACATCGTCATCGCGTCGATCTCCGGCAGCTTTAAGTTCCCCACACTGACGGCGTGAGCGTCCCTGTCTGGATACCTGGCCGCGTCCATCAACCTCGCGCAGGAGAAAATGGCGTGTTTTGAAGCAAAGCCTTTAAAGCAAAGCGTTATTTGCCTCTTCTTTCAACTTTCCCACTGCTGCTGCTATTGCTGCTGTTGTCTGGCACACCGCGTACAAGACAGGAGCAAGGCGACGCGAGAAACTCGTTTAGACCCCACCGCGTCGAATGTGCACAATGCCCTCTGGAGCTCTCTAGGCGTCGCCAACTAGCTTCTTGGCAGCTGTGATTACTTGTGACGCCCCTCAGAAACACTGCAGGAATTGCAGCGCTTACCTCTCTACTAACGTGCGAGCCCAGAGGGGACGCAGATAGATTTCTAGAGAGGAAGGGGGAGAAGAGGCAGTACCCAAACAAGGGGGAGAGGGAACAAGTGATGTGAGAAGGCAAGGAAACGCTACTACTATAGACACGACAGCGGTAGCGGGGTAACTGAATAATGTTAAGGTCAAAATACGGTACAGTACGTTTCTGCTCTTTCTGAAAAATAAACACCGTGCAAATTTGTCAAGCGGACAACTTACGCAGGGAGTGCAGAAGCAGAGCCGCATTCATTAAAGTGCACCGCGTGGTCCAGGCAACACTACGGAAACGGTCGCACGTCATATCATCACTGCGGTGCCCGGCGCGGTAGCTTTGCGGCTACGACGTTGCTCGAGGTCGCGTATTTGATCCCGACCGCGGCAGCCGCATTTCGACTGGGCGAAATATAAAACGCACGTGCAGCTAGACCTTACAACACGTTAACGAACACCACGGTGTCAAAATTAATCCGGAGTCCGCCTCTATGGCGTGCCCCATAATCCGATTGTGGTTTCGGCACATGCAGCCCCATAATCCAATTCAAGTTTAATACTTCTGCCACAATGCGATGTGCCACGTGAGGCAATGACAATGCTCAACCCTCTCTCAACCCTCTCAACTCGCCACTCTCGCGTTAAACTTTGAAGAAATTAAGCTTTCGCCGTCAACATCACCGCTAATTATCGCCAGTCAAAGCAGCCAGCACAGAAAGCTTCGCTTACATTGATTGCCACAGAGCAAGGCATCAGCATAATTTTTCATGCAGGTGTTTCACTCTTGCTTATCGTCGATGCCTGTGGTGGACGGTATGCATTCTTCTCGGAGTAGGTACCATGTAGAAACATTGACGGTTGTCCGGCAGTACGCGGTAGTTCTGAGTTCCCGTGTTGTCAGGACACGTTAACGTGGGTTAATGTAGTGGGTTCAAGACCCAACGCTCGCACGCTAACACCACGTTAAAATAAATGCACCAGATGGAGCAAATTATTCGGAAGCACCTCTACACGGCATCCGACCTTGATACAACATGGTTTTCCAACGAAAAAAAATAAAAGAAGTGAGATAGTCTAAATGATCTATTTGAACGTCATTGGAAGGAACGTGGGAGGGCTAATATTGTCTGTTCACACTCTATAATGTCCCTGACTCGGCGAATGCTATAACCGAGTCTAGGGCTTGTCTACGGCTCGTGGAGTTTCGTGCTCGCCTTATCGTCGTTCGCAGTTGTCTGCAGCTATTGGCTCAACTCAACTTACGGCAAAATTCTGGTCCGTGCAATCACAACTTCTGAAATGCAAAGTTTGTTGCTTTGCCCAACCTGGCTGAGAGCCTAAGCAACATAGCCGTAAGCTTCGAAGTAGCCTATTGGCAAATAGCGGAATAAAAACTGTGCAGAAACCTTCGACAGCAACTTTCATGCAAGCCCGAGCGAGCGAACGTTTTTCTTGCAGAGTCCTACCATTAACCAATCAGAAAAATTGGCGAAAGAAGAAGAAAAAAAAACAATTTGCTTTAAGACCACGAAAATCATCTACAGATTTAGTACCGGCAGTCAGAAGTTTATTTTTATTTATTTTTATTTATTCAATACTGCCGGCCGCCTTTTGGTAGCCAGGGCAGGAGTGGGTACATGACTCTTTTCATATTAACGGTCCATCAAGAAAACAACAGTAACAGTTACGACAGAGAACCACATAGGCATACAGAAGATTACTGCGAAGCAAAGCAAACAAAACAAGATGCAAACGCGTTACATTCAAATAAAAAACAAACAAACAAAAAAAAAAGGAAAACGAGCTCACAAAGGTTATTGGCTAGACCTGACTGTTGAAAAAAATGCATCGGGTGATGATAAGGTGGCCACATCGTAGGGCAACTTGTTCCAGTCTGCTATCGTTCTTGGAAAGAACGACAGCTTGTATGTGTTGGTTCTGCACTGAGGCATTATAATTGTTTTGTCGTGTTTGTGTCGAGTCTGTCGGGTTCTGTTGTACTGCATGTAAGTGTGGAAGTCTAATTTGGTATGATTATTATCTAATAGCAAATAGCATCTTCAGACTGTGCATTTTTCGACGAGATTCCAAGGTAGGAAGACCGGAGCGGCTAAGAAGATCAGATATCGATACCTGTCTTCCGTAGGCGTGGTGTATAAATCGCAGTGCCTTTCTCTGAACCCCTCGATACTTTTTACATTCGTTTTAGTGTGCGGATCACGTCAGCATATTCCAGTAGGGGACGCACGAGCGAAGTATAAGCTACAAGTTTTGTTTTAGTGGTTGCATGTTTTAACCGGTGTCTTATTAGCCATAGTCTTTTGGATGCTACTGAAACCATGTTTTTAATGTGGGGGCTCCAACTGAGGTTAGAGCTGATCGTTACGCCAAGATACTTAAATTGTTCTGGTTCTAGAGGAGCGCTATTAATTTTGTACGAATACTTCAGTGGATCTTTCTTTCGGGTTAAGGTCATTTGTTTGCATTTCGTGACATTTAATGTCATCGACCAGTTTTGGCACCAATTACTAAGAGCACACAAGTAGTTATTTAGAACGAGCTGGTCACGTTCGGTGAGAATTGTGTGATAAATTACGCAGTCATCTGCGAAAAAACGGGCCCCCACAGGAGAGCCAAGTTTTAAGTCATTTAAATATATAAGAAAAAGAAGCGGCCCAAGGACTGAGCCCTGTGGCACTCCTGAAAATACTGGAGCGATGGGTGAGCTTGAACTGGATATCTGGACGTACTGTTGCCGGTGAGATAGGTATGAATCAAGCCACTGTAAAATTTGTTGATTCTGTAAGATGTGTCTAAGTTTTAGCAGAAGTTTACTATGCTGTACGCGGTCGAAGGCTTTTTCAAAGTCCAGCAAAATGGCATCTATTTGTCCTGCTTTGTCAAGGGCTTTACAGAAATCATTGGTAGTGTGAATTAGCTGTGTCACAGTAGATAACCCGCGACGAAATCCATGTTGAGCTTCAGAAAAAAAATTATTGTCTTCCAAGAATGAGGCGATGTGTTTGAAAACAAAGTGTTCCATCACTTTACCTGCGGCGCACAACAAGCTAATTGGCCTGTAATTAGCGACATGGAGCTTGGTACCAGATTTGTGCACAGGAATAACCTTAGCCAGCTTCCAATCCCTGGGAACGTCACCCTCTCGTAGACTAGTACGGAATATAATAAAGAGGAATTTTGAACACCATTCCGCGTATCTGGAAAGAAACGTGTTCGGAATATCATCTGGTCCAGATGATTTCTTTGTATTCAGGTGTAGAAGGGCGGAAAAAATGCCTTCTTTGCCTATGCTAAGATCGGGTACCTGGATGCTGGTTGATCTGAAATTGGTAGACGGACCACCACCCGGCAGGAACACAGAAGAAAAATAGTCGTTGAACGTTGCCGCTATTTGTTGTCCGTCACTAACGTCCACGTCATTTATTGTCAATTTGTGTATGGGGTCCTTTTTTTGAGCTAGATAAGTCCAGAATTTTCGCGGGTCATTAATGAGGAAGTTGTGCAGTTTTACGTTAATGAATTGGAATTTTGATTGTCGTATTTGATTTCTTAGCTCTCTACGAAGTGACGCCACAGTACTGTGTGCAGCCCTCGAAATGTTACGGGAAACTGTGCTTACGCGACGTTTTAGGTGAATTATTTCTCGTGTAATCCATGGGCTGTGGCTATGAATTTTCTTTTTCTTCAGCGGGACGTACCGATGAATACACATATGTACCGTACGTTTAAAGTTCAACCACAATTCATTCGGACTTGTGTGGCCTTCACTGTACCTTGCAAAAAAATTGTATTCTTGTTCAAGAAGGTCTAAAATACTCTCGTCTTCAGCGTTATTGAAATCGTAAAATTGTTTTGTTGATTGGCGTGTGATTGGTCGTGCCATATTGGTTTTGAAAAGCACTAAATCGTGGTCGGATATACCAGGCATAATATTAACCGTGAAACCCAGCCTTTCAATAGCATCAGAGACAAATACAAGGTGTAGAAGTGAGCCCGTGGTAGCAGTAACTCGCGATGGTTCAGCCACAACCTGCTTCAAATTAAAAGAAAAGGCAATATCGAGTAGCAAATCAGAATGCCGGCATGAAGATGAGACGCTCAAGGATTCCCAGTTGATTTTTGGCAAGTTAAAATCACCACACAAAATGACATGTGAATATCGCTTTTTGTGCTCATTCAAAAAGTCGTACAGCGTCTCGAGCATACCTATATCTGAATTTGGTGGCCTGTAAACGGCGCCAATAAAGATGCTGTGTTTGCAAGTATGAAGTCGGATGCAGACCATTTCTATGCTAGTATGGTGTGGTACAAGCGTGTAATCTGTTCCTATCTTTATCACAATGGCTACCCCACCCCCTCTAGAACTGCGGTCATGGCGGATAATTTCGTGCGAATGAGGTATCACATCCTTATCGGATATGTTATCATGGAGCCACGTTTCGGTGAGCACTGCAACATCAGGCTCATACGTTAAAAGAAGACCTTCGAAGTCTTCTGTTCTATTCCGGATGCTGCGGGCATTAATGTTCAGAACAGAGAACTCGCTTTGAACTGTGTCTCTATGGCCTAAATTGCGGCTCTTAAGCGGACTCTTATTTCTGAAGTTACTGTTAGGCCGTCATTGTGAAGCTAGCGGGACTATTTTATCTTGAGTGTCGTCCCATTGGAACAGTTTACCATTAATTTTAATTTTGTCGAATGACAGCACGACCTTGGCACCTTTCTTCCTGTGTTCAGCAGCAGCAGCCCAGAGCTTCTTTCGGATTGATCGTACGCGCGGGGAGAAATCTTCCGATATGCTATAGGCTGTGCCTCTCAGCTTGAGACAATTCTTCAAAATATTGGCCTTATCTCTGCCATCCATAAGTTTAAATATGACGGGTCGGCATCTGCCCTCGGCTGGGCGGCCAATCCTGTGAATACGCTCGATAGCCACGTTTGGAACCTTTAGAGTGTCAGTCAGAATGTTTTTAGTCACGACTTGTTCTAGGGATTGCCAATTTTCTTCGGTCGATTCTTTTATGCCATACACAATCAAGTTCTCCCTTCCACTCCTATTCTCCAAGTCGTCTACTTTCAAAGCCAGTTTTTCGACTTCTGACTGAAGCTCGTCAACCTTGCTCGTGTAATTAGTCACCGTAGCAGAAATATCGTCAAGCTTCTTATCAATTGAAAACAGCTTAATACTTGTTTCGTTAATCTTGCTGTTAGTAGCTTGCACAGTGTGTTTAAGTTCACGAACATCATCAATTAGGGTCTGAAGCATCTCTGCAGTAGACGGTCCCGGGTTAGTCTCTACGTCACCACAGGTAGGCAGTAGGTTCACAAAGCAATGGTAAATCGCAGTAAGCATATCACTCAAAGAACGTGGGCACGGCAGAAGCAAGAGGCAAGCATTGTCACTGCGATAGGTATACGTTAGGCGATAGTCTCTCACCTGAACGAAAAACAGGAAAAGATTCGTGAGCGGCATTGTCGCTGTGCCCCTGCCGCGCCCACTGGCCGGAATCCGCGAAGTGGCCGGACCTTTATGCTGCCAAAACTCTGACGTAACCGATGACGGCGAGGAAAATCCGGCAAGTAACGGTGCCCATGTGCGCATGTCCGGGAGCATGTCCCTGATATCGCATCTCTGTAGACTGGTAGGCCTGAAGATACAGTATTCAGTCGTCTCAGCCGCAGAAAGGCCGAAGCATGTCTCGATGGCCGGGGGTGTCGGGCAGATGAAGAGCACGGCCTGAACGAAAAACAGGAAAGGATTCGTGAGCGGCATTGTCGCTGTGCCCCTGCCGCGCCCACTGGCCGGAATCCGCGAAGTGGCCGGACCTTTATGCTGCCAAAACTCTGACGTAACCGATGACGGCGAGGAAAATCCGGCAAGTAACGGTGCCCATGTGCGCATGTCCGGGAGCATGTCACTGATATCGCATCTCTGTGGACTGGTAGGCCTGAAGATACAGTATTCCGTCGTCTCAGCCGCAGAAAGGCCGAAGCATGTCTCGATGGCCGGGGGTGTAGGGCAGATGAGCACGGCCTGAACGAAAAACAGGAAAGGATTCGTGAGCGGCATTGTCGCTGTGCCCCTGCCGCGCCCACTGGCCGGAATCCGCGAAGTGGCCGGACCTTTATGCTGCCAAAACTCTGACGTAACCGATGACGGCGAGGAAAATCCGGCAAGTAACGGTGCCCATGTGCGCATGTCCGGGAGCATGTCACTGATATCGCATCTCTGGACTGGTAGGCCTGAAGATACAGTATTCCGTCGTCTCAGCCGCAGAAAGGCCGAAGCATGTCTCGATGGCCGGGGGTGTAGGGCAGATGAGCACGGCCTGAACGAAAAACAGGAAAGGATTCGTGAGCGGCATTGTCGCTGTGCCCCTGCCGCGCCCACTGGCCGGAATCCGCGAAGTGGCCGGACCTTTATGCTGCCAAAACTCTGACGTAACCGATGACGGCGAGGAAAATCCGGCAAGTAACGGTGCCCATGTGCGCATGTCCGGGAGCATGTCACTGATATCGCATCTCTGGACTGGTAGGCCTGAAGATACAGTATTCCGTCGTCTCAGCCGCAGAAAGGCCGAAGCATGTCTCGATGGCCGGGGGTGTAGGGCAGATGAGCACGGCCTGAACGAAAAACAGGAAAGGATTCGTGAGCGGCATTGTCGCTGTGCCCCTGCCGCGCCCACTGGCCGGAATCCGCGAAGTGGCCGGACCTTTATGCTGCCAAAACTCTGACGTAACCGATGACGGCGAGGAAAATCCGGCAAGTAACGGTGCCCATGTGCGCATGTCCGGGAGCATGTCACTGATATCGCATCTCTGTGGACTGGTAGGCCTGAAGATACAGTATTCAGTCGTCTCAGCCGCAGAAAGGCCGAAGCATGTCTCGATGGCCGGGGGTGTCGGGCAGATGAAGAGCACGGCCTGAACGAAAAACAGGAAAGGATTCGTGAGCGGCATTGTCGCTGTGCCCCTGCCGCGCCCACTGGCCGGAATCCGCGAAGTGGCCGGACCTTTATGCTGCCAAAACTCTGACGTAACCGATGACGGCGAGGAAAATCCGGCAAGTAACGGTGCCCATGTGCGCATGTCCGGGAGCATGTCACTGATATCGCATCTCTGTGGACTGGTAGGCCTGAAGATACAGTATTCAGTCGTCTCAGCCGCAGAAAGGCCGAAGCATGTCTCGATGGCCGGGGGTGTCGGGCAGATGAAGAGCACGGCCTGAACGAAAAACAGGAAAGGATTCGTGAGCGGCATTGTCGCTGTGCCCCTGCCGCGCCCACTGGCCGGAATCCGCGAAGTGGCCGGACCTTTATGCTGCCAAAACTCTGACGTAACCGATGACGGCGAGGAAAATCCGGCAAGTAACGGTGCCCATGTGCGCATGTCCGGGAGCATGTCACTGATATCGCATCTCTGTGGACTGGTAGGCCTGAAGATACAGTATTCAGTCGTCTCAGCCGCAGAAAGGCCGAAGCATGTCTCGATGGCCGGGGGTGTCGGGCAGATGAAGAGCACGGCCTGAACGAAAAACAGGAAAGGATTCGTGAGCGGCATTGTCGCTGTGCCCCTGCCGCGCCCACTGGTTAAGTTAAGCGCGAACGTGTCTGAGCACCACTTGTTACACAATCAGTGTCCGTGAACATAAAAATTGGGGTTGTTCGAAACCACAGTGGAATCGACAGTAAAATAAATAAATAAATAAATAAATAAATAAATAAATAAATAAATAAAATTATTATTAACCGTAAATTTAAGGAGGGGTTGGTGGGCTACACCTCTTCTCTGACATATATATATAGGGAACCATAACTACAAGGTGAATCACATACATCTTGTATGCCGGCCACATTTGTCCAGCTCCTGTTCTGGATGCAAAAAACAAAAATAACTTGTTCCATAAAACTTGCGCGTATAGTGCTCACTGACAGGCACGCCGATCTCTTAACGGAATGGTGAATTATATTAAACGGATTCTTCGATTTACCTTATTTTCTTTGATGTAGCCACGCAGTATGCGTCACTGGGTTCTTGGCCAATGCTTCAGAATGTCCCCCTACGTACGATTCCTACATAAAACTTGAATCTGTAATTCCTCATCTGTTCGCATGCTCGTCGCAGTCTACATGGCAGCCCCTTCTGCGACTTTGTTTGCGACTTTGTTTACAAACTCCTTGTGGTGCTATTTGCCTTTTACATCTATATGTTCGTGGATGTATATGGCTATGTGCTGTGGATTTCTGACCTTGTGACGTCGTTTCTTTTCGTTTCAATGCTGCATACTTTTTATATATTGTTATTTCTGTTATGAGAAAAGGAGTAGATGTCACCATTATAGGGTGGCTACATCTCCTTCTTTTATTTTCATTTCAATAAAAAATTAGAATATATAATGTCGGCTCACAGATACATCCAAAGCACACTGCTCTGTTAACAGAACGGTGAATTTATATTAGTGGAATTCTTTGATTTATTTTACTCTCTTTGATATAGCCGTTCTGTGTGTGCCACATCGGGTGTGCCTGTCCTTTGTCATCGCTCCGGAATGGATATGTCTCACTGTGACACAACGGGTGCAGAATCCCTAAAGATCGCCCGATACGTTTCGTAGTTTTCTGGGAATACCCCTGTCATAACCAAATGATACGCATCACCATTTGTTGTAAATCATTTAATTAATCCCTTTACTTGACCTTCGCTTCGCATATAGGTTCCAACATGTGATCTGCGTGAGTTTTTCTTTGAAGTCGAAACTCTCGTCGTCAAGATCGCAAAGCAGCGCCGTCGCAGTCACACTGCCGCATTGCCGCAAGTTACGCCAACCGTAAGTTACGCCGAAATGACAACCTGCAGCTATACAGCGAGCGAGGGCGTTGATCGGCGAAATTCCCGCTGCGTGGCTTTCTCACCCGGCGACGGTCTAGGAGGAAGCTAGTGGTACTTAGCGCGTTTCCATCCGCGGCAAACGGCGCCCTGTTGGTTGCCTGATATGCGCACAAGCCTGTGCCACACGTTCACCGTCTGTTAATCTGCGGGTTTCCCGTCAGCAGGCTTGGTCCGATCGTTTTGGACGCCATCTTGCTACGAAGGATGAATGATAACAGCACTGCTGGCTGGGCGGCTGGCAGAACCCCTGCATGCCAAGAACGTTGTAATGTTCTGAGACAACGTTTCTTTATTCGCTTGGTCATTACAAGGAACACGCAAACAAATGATGCAAAAGAAGAAACCCGGGGTCCCTTGTGAAGGCTACCTAACAAGTGTAGATACTCCTTGACAGAAACTCCTTTTTCAGTGCAGTGAGGAAGAAAAGTGGCTGCCAGACGCACGAGGATAGCATTCCTTTTTCAATTCTCTGCAGTGCCTTGCTTGCAGTATACTTATTCTCTAAATTCGGCGACCTGTTCAGAGGCCGAGCAAGTGCAATTATAAAATAGGATTACAAGGTAACAGCAGGTGGTTTAGAACACTGCATGTAATTTCACGAGCCGCGGCAATGGCAATAACGAAAATGCAATTTTATAGCACATCAAGCAGTGTTGTGTTACGAAGCAAATACAACTGCAGTCAGCACCGTTGAATTCTAGGGAGAAAAGAAGCCGTAACCTTATGAGAGGACCAACGAAATCGTTATAGTGCTTACAAATATAGTTGCTAGCTGTAAAAATAACTAGTAAGATTTACTTGACTTTAATGTCGTCGTTCATTGTCAACTTTCGGCACTTCCTATAATAATAATAATAATAATAATAATAATAATAATAATAAAGCACGCACGTTCACCTGAAGCCACGAATGTGGCTTCAGGTGCTGCGTTGTTGCTGCCAGTGAGTGTAACATCGTATACGAGTATGGCACAGTTAAAATGCAATACATAATATTTCAATGGCTTTAGACAGACCCGAAAGACATAATACTTAAAAATATAACGGTACATAAATTAAACGGTCATATTCGCTCCTTAAACGGAGGCAACAGCAGACAGGCTTTAAATAAAGGGCACCAGTCCGGTTTTTAACTGTGTTTAGTCATACATATCCTTTAAGTCAACAATCATTCGAGTAAACTCTATACTCTGGAAGAAACAATGGGCTCAGCATTTCGGGGATACATTCATGTCCTCCTTGAAGTGTGTAGTCCAATCAGGAAGAATATACTAACGGGCACGCCATCTTGAACGGCGGCGCAATCACATATCGAACTGTTGGCGGTGACGTGACAGAAGTGTGCGTGAGATCTTAGCCTAATGCTTTGACTTAAATCTACAACTAGGCCAGAATCGCACCCACACCCGCCGTGGTTGCTTAGTGGCTATGGTGTTGGGCTGCTAAGCACGAGGTTGCGGGATCGAATCCCGGCCACGGCGGCCGCGTTTCGATGGGTGCGTAATGTGAAAACACCCGTGTACTAAGCTTTAGGTGCACGTTAAAGAAGTCCAGGTGGTCAAAATTTCCGGATTCCCCCACTACGGCGTGCCTTATAATCAGAAAGCGGTTTTGGCACGTGAAACCCCATAATTTAATTTCTTAATCGCACCGATGCTTCACTAGTATACCAACGATTGGTGAGTGCATCACGTCGCGTAGCGTGTGCGTGCTTGCGCGCTGTTCCCATCATAGATCAATGACGCAGGACAGGAACGGGTCACATGATAGGAAACCTTATGCTGCTTTCTTTCGCGTCGCACTTATCTCAGCTCCCGTGCACCTGTCCTCGCCATTCTTCCGTCGACAAGCATCAAGCATCGCCTTCGTCCCGTGACATCACTGCAGCGACGTCGGTCGGCCGGTTGCAGGCGGTGTTGGTCTCTGGCAGCCTAGACCGGCAATTGCTCCGTCTATTCGTATCTATCCCTGTTCAGGAATCGGCTACCACAGTTCAGTGTCGCGGAGATGTGCGAGCAGGAGGCGTGAGATCTAGCTATCCTCGGCCCCTTCGGGGAACATTATCTGTTCCACACGCGCAAGTTTGGAAATCCTCTTGTTTGTAGCTGGTCAAGTAGTGTCTTGCTTTCGATACTGAAGCGCCTCAGAGACTCCATTCGCATAAACTGCTCTTGCTAACATTACATGGCATCAAAGTTGTCAGCTGTGCGATGCATAAACATAAAGCTTCGTAAGAGATTAATTTTGCATAGGATGACAATAAACACACCTATGCGCGTACTATTTAGTTTTATAGCAATAAATTAAGCACTTCACGCGATGGCTTCGCTTCGCAAATAGCTGAGCTTGACATTATAGCGTCCAGCATGTCCGTTGTATACTATGTCTCCTTCTATAGGTGCTTTCGTCTGATCTTCCGCTTAAAAATATTTATGCCATTAACACATGGCTACATCTCAGAGGGGCTCTATAATTTCACTGCACGTTGACGGCTTCCACTTGCGGTCTGGTCAAGTAACGGGCCCCTAATTTCCCCTGCTATACATCTGTGAGTAATGGGTAAAAATATCCGCCCAAGCCTGCCCGCCTCACTCAGATCAGCTGTACAGCGACGCGCATGCTTTCCCTTCGCATACCCTTCATGCAAGTTCGAAGCCTGCTCTACAACACTGGCTAGTACGGCGTGAAACCACAAAACGGTCTTTGTGCAAGCCAGCAATCCTCATCCTTCTGTGTTCACCGAGTAACCCTGTACGCATTATGCAACCCAGTGCGCATGGCTAAGCGTATAGTGTGTGCAAAATATCGATAGTTTAAGAACGGACATCGCGACTGCAGAGGATGTAATTAGCAACCGGCCAAACAACGGCCTAGCAATGCCTAACTTGGAGCAAGAAAATGGCGAATTTTATTCAAGGAAATGTGCTTTCGCACGAAATTCAGCGGTTGGTGCAGCCTGACCGTCTGCAACTTTTGTTCTTTGATTTCTCTAGATTGATTCAATTTATGGCTTTAACCTTCTGTGTCAACACACAGGCTATATGGGACGGCGTAAGGGGGGCTTCGTCCTGATCAATTTCGATCACTTACAGCTCTAGATCTTGTATACATAAGTCTGAATACGTAAGTGTTTTTTTTCACATTTCACTCCAATCAAAATGCGGACGGTGTGAAATAAACCTACTACCTCGTAACCACTGAAACAACATGGTGGGCCGAAATGAAGAATATTACACGAACGCGCGTCACAGGCAGTGTGGCGAGTGCTGATACATGATTTATACTGAAGCGCCTGCGTAAATAAATAAATAAATAAATAAATAAATAAATAAATAAATAAATAAATAAATAACAATGCCTGCTCATTTTGGCATATGAGCAAAATGAAAATAAAAAATTAAATAAAAACTTTTACGTACCAATTGAGCGCAAGAGCGGGCAATATCAGATGTGTACTAGACAGTTATGGTACGCTTGTACTGTTACACGGTAATAAATCTCAGATTACAGAAGGAAGACCTTGCGGGAATAAATCATAATACGTTGTGGCACAGAGTGACGCCTTTTACTCAAATTAATTCTGCTATATATATAGTGTTTTCGCAATGGAAAAACGAGGATTTGCATACAAGAAGTAAACCAAAGCGGTGATATACCTTTGTATAGGTAAAATGGTGCGAGCTGATTTGCTACTTTACCTTCATTGCAGAGCTCTTCGCCGCGGGTTCTGCGAACAACTCGTGTTGGAGATAGGAGAAACGTACCGTAATATGATCGCGAAAGGACACGATGTCGTGTTTCAGTGGCTGCCGGGTCATTGCGGTATCTCCGGCAGCGACCTCGCCGACAACCACGCTAGGAAAGTCCACGAAGGAACAAAGATTGTTTCTGTGCCTTTATCGAGGAATGGAGCAGCCCATTACTTAAGCAAGCTAGCGCGCCGTATGACATCGGAGATGTGGCACACACCTAATTCCCCCAGCATCGATTGCATTCTCTCGACCCATCTATGAAACTGCGACTGTTACCTGGGCTTACGCGAAGTGGGGAACCAATGCTGTGCAGCTTACGCCTAGGCGTTGCATTCACCAATGCATATACATGTTTGATTGGAATGGCTGATAGCGTCGAGTGCAATGCCTGCGGTGTCTAGGAGACTATAGAACACCTACTGTGCTACTGCCCACCTTTGGAAAAGCAAAGACATCCCTTCTGCACAGCCTTAAATCAGGTGGATAGAGAGCGATTCGCCTTGAACAAGATCTTGGGACCGTGGCCTCGCATATCGCAGCTGCAAAAGGTCACAAGGGCACTGCTGCAATTTTTGAAAGCCACCGGATTGAGTGTCCGTAGATGATGGAGTGAGTGCACACCGTCAGAGATAACATAAAAGTGTTGCTACGCGACCGATATCCACAGCGGACTTTCTCTTCTTCTCTTAATCTTTCCCTCCCTTTTTCCCATCGCCCAGTGTAAGGGAGCCAACCGGGCTCTGTCCCGGTTTTCCTCACTACCTTTCATTTATTTATAGAGGAATGCTGGTTTTTGTTACTAGTTCAAGGTTAGACGCAAATGTGGCATTTGGCAAGTGGGTGATTTGACACCAACGTTAAATTTTTAGGGAGCATGAAATGCGACCGCCGTTTAGAAAGCACCAAGTAAAACAGAGATTGTGTGGCCGAGTAAGACCCTGCTGTATGAGATTTCACTCTGTTTTCACTAGGAGTCAGAAAATTCTGTGGCCTGTCGCGGTTGTTCAGTGACTGTGGTGTTTGGCTGCTAAGCACAAGGTCGCGGGAACGAATCCCGGGCCCGGCGGCCGCATTTCGATGGGGGCGAAACGCAAGAACCCCCGTGTACAGTCTTGGTTAAATAACTTGAACCCTCTGTGAATGGCCGGAGAGCAGCTGCGCTACGCTATCGCGGCGTTGCCACCGTCGGCGCGTGCCGCTGCTCGCTTGCGCCGAATATAAAGAGGGCGAGGGAAGCATGTCTCTTACTCTCAAGCGTCGTTTGATAACAGCGCTCGTGAAAAACTAGTGCGACGATTGCGGCGCGAACGCGTCGGTGGCGAAGCGGAAGCCGCACGACCGGCTAAAATGCCGTTTGCAGCGTATGCTGGATGAGCAGGTCTCTGGTGACCGCTGTGAAACGCGATACGCTCAACTTTCGCAATTCCGAGTATCGTAATGATGAGTTAAGGTTTTTTTTTTTTTTTTGGAACCAGAATAAAGGAACAACGCTATGAATAGTCCTGCGCATGGTCGGACACGGGCACCTTGCGAGGATCGTAGCTAAGATCTGATTTAGCAGCTGAATTCTATATTAAATAGTGGGCCACAATGTCATCTCTTATTTGTCATCATGAATGTCACAAGTAGCAAATTAAGACAGCATAAGCTTCAGGGTGGTACCTGCATCTCTCGACGAAATCACGAGGGGGAGCTGCCTTCAACACATTGCGCATCATTGAGTGTGATTTGGTCTGTGGTTGCCCCGAACAATTGCAGCTTGCCCATGTGTTTGACCGCAAACTAGCCAAGGTCTCTGGTTGTAAGGACCCTACGTATAACCCATTTTTTAAAGCTACCTGTGAAGCCCTTTCTCGTAGAGAAGAACGATACCTCAGTAATCTATATCCAAAATACTTCTTCCAGTAAACCCGGGACAGCGACAGCACCGCCGGCGCGTGAAGCCTTCATTGTGCGAGAATCCTATAATCTCGTGGCCGTGGTCTACACGATTCAAACGCGTGATGCCCAATGCAAACGGGATGGACTTAAACTGGCCTCACGTGTGCTTGAAAGTGGGCTCTAACGACGCTGAGGCAGTGTGCACGAAGATATCGAAAAGGCTATAGGTAGTGGGCACCTTCCGTAATGCCGCGAGAATGGGTCTAACTCAATCGGATACTCAGGCAGGGCAAACTTCTTCTAGTCCTGAAAAGTTTATTTAAAGGTTTAATTAAAGAACTTCAACGCCAAACGCAATCGTCTAGTCGTTTCTTAGTGGAGAACTGCGGTCAACGTATTTCAAATATTGTAACGCCGGTTAGAGGCCCTTTCCGAAGGGAGCCTTTGTATCTAAAATTACTGCGTCTCGTCTTTTCTAAACGAACGATGAGTGAATTGCCCGCATATTACAATAAAACCTGGAGCAACGCTAAACAGTACTGAGAGATGCTAGTTCATATGTTATCTTTTGTTTACATTGCACTCAGAACCACATTCAAAATGTGTATCTACAAACACAATGCGAAGGCTCTCGCCTTTGAATGTGTAGGATAAAATTGTAATAGGAAATTTCGATTATTAGGAGAATTTTTATGGTGTAATGGGGGGGGGGGGGGGGGGGGGCTCTACGTGGAATCTGGGCAGTTTTGGCAAGGCAAGCGCATTTACTCGCACGAAGCGCCGTGCCACAGCGGCCGCAAGACGACCTCGCAGCTGGCAGAACGAAGGACGCACTAGTTTCTCACGAGCGCTGTCGTCAAAGGATGCTTGAGAGACATGCTTCCCTCGCCCTCTTTATCCTCGGCGCCAGCGAGCAGCGGCGGCAGCGGCGGCGGCGGCAGCGCCACGATAGCGGGGCGCAGCCGCTCCCCTGCCGTTCACAGCGGGTTCAGGTTTTTTGACCAAGACTGTACATAGATTTAGGTGCACGTTACAGAACCCCAGTTGATCTAAATCACTGCGGCGTGCCTCATAATCAAGAAGTGGTTTTGGCACGTAAATCCCTGTAATCTAAAATTCTGAGCTTTTCTTGCAAATATGTGACCTTAGAGGACGGCATATATTACCAGGTTGCTTCTGCCAGACTGTTTCGTTACCAGAAAATCGGCAGAAATTGCTGACAGCGAAGCACCGCTACCGTTGAAGCGAGCTTAAAATTCGCGCATCTGACCCCCTAATTACATAATGCAGTGACGATGCTCCCATCACCAGGTTAATATCGCGGCTAATAGCGTCGGCACGTGACCTCTGAGAGTACAACGGCGCACCTTTAAGGTGCGTGGTTGCGATCTCCGAGGCCACATTTGGCATTAACAAATCACGCATTATTAGTACAGCACTACACGCTGATAGCGCACTGCAATCAATCAATCAATCAATCAATCAATCAATCAATCAATCAATCAATCAATCAATCAATCAATCAATCAATCAATCAATCAATCAATCAATCAATCAATCAATCAATCAATGTATATTAAACTGTATTAGTTTTGGTACTAAGTATTCAGAACAATGCGTCAAGACACATGAACCGATTATAAATTTGTGTAGAAGTCATAGAAAGGAGATACAAGTGAGGTCACATAAAAGACACAGCCATGCGCAGAATGTTTGCATTCATCCAGATGAATAGTCTTGCTGCGCACTATAACGTGTAAAAATATAACAGAGCGGCACGTTTTCTGAATGTTAGTCCTTCCTCAGTTAGTGTTCACTATAAACAAGTATCGCTGTTTCCTGCGTTATTTTTCTGCCTGTCATTTCCATTCCATTGCAATTTCTCTGTTTACGCTTCCAGTACCTATTCAGCCCGTTCTTCTTTTATTCTTTAGTTACGTATTTCACCCTATAACGACAACAGGAGTGAGTTTTTTATACATTACCATCCACATATCTTACACCGCGTCTTAGTCGACAACATGCAGCACGCTGTTTTTAATGTCTGCGTCACCAGTATGCCGTTAGAATGAACTTTCGCGCACTTGACGTCAGCCGGTGTCTCTGCGTAGTCGCCATGGCGTCAGGTGTTTTATGGGATACATTGAAGAGGCCTGGTCTTGGCATTCCGTGAACGCAGAGCGTCGTTGTTGTATGTACGTGTTATAAAAAATACCGTGTTTTAACGCTGCGTGTCTCACGTGAAAAAAATGTTTTTTTTTTGTCACAATACAGCAAGCGTGTGGAACACGATCTAAGAGCCGCTGTTCCGAGAAAAACAAATGGCAACTTCAGCTCGTAGGGCGACTGTATTAAAGATCTTTGGCTAGCAGCGCAGCGATATACACCAAGAGTGCTCGTAAAAAAAGGAAAAAGAAAGAAAGAAAAAAAAATTGAAAAGAACATTAGCACTTGGTAATAAAAAAGGCCTGGTCTTGGCATTCCGTGAACGCAGAGCGTTGTGGTGTTAGCGAACTTATTTTTAACGCTGCGTATATCATGAGAATAAAATTCTTGTTCTTTTATTTTTTTCGGAATGCAGCTAGCGTGCAGAAAGCGAACTCCCAAAGAGTGACAATATGCATTGTTGTACAACTCAGCTTGGGCGAGGTATGAACTGCCGTTCCGAAATAAGGAAATCGCAACTTAGCTCCCAGGGCGACTGTCTCAAACATCTTTGGTTAGCAGTGCGACAACCTACATCAAGAGTGCTCGTAAAAAAAAAAAGGAATAAATTAGCGCAACCTAATTAACAAAATAATTCATCATCGCCCCCGGGAGGGCTCGAACCTCCAACCTTTCGGTTAACAGCCGAACGCGCTAGCCGATTGCGCCACGGAGGCAGACGTTTGCGGTGGCATATGAATAATAGTCGAGCAAAACGCCATGCTGACATTTTGTGAGCGAGGCGCGCTTTATTTTTGCAGCTGCGCATTCGTTCTTCTATTCACTCTCCAACGTGATATTTCCACTCTCTCCACCCTCGCTAAGCATTGGGCGCAGGAGCAGACCTAGAGGAACCTCCAGGGGGCAAGGACGTCAAGGGGGGATGGGAGGGGGGGGGGGGGGAGGGAAGTACCGAGTCCTCACCTTTCTGGATCTGTAGGATGTATACCGGGACAGCTAGAGCGAACGCCTGCCGATACGACATGGGAAGTGACGATACTCTTGTTCTTCCAACGACCTTTGTCAATTGCGCGAACAAATTTATTCTTCCATGTTCGCGGTCGTTATCACCGAGACCGTAGTCACTTAGCAGGATAAAAGAAATATAATCCAGGGAAAAGAAAAAGCGCTACGAAATAACATGCCCTTGGATAAGGTGCCGTAGTATCTGCTTCCTATCACCGTCGAAGGAAACGTCGTGTGAGCATGCCAAAGCTTCAGACATGTACAGTACGCGCCACCGTTAAATGGAACACCTCATTCGAACGGAACTTTACACTCCTTAAACTTTTTGGGAAAAAAAGTGGCTGACCTGAATCCCCATAGAAATATTCGCGGAGGAAAAGTTATCCTGCAGGATTTAGTGCGAAAAGTGATCGGCAATCGGCGCCGGAGTATACTAGCAAAGTGTGTTTTTTAAATCGGCATAGAGCTCTACAAGTTGCTAACAAAACGCAATTAGGATACGTTGTTGACAACCAGCAAATAAATCAACTATAAGCTGCACATAGTGAACACTCCAGTTCGAAGAGTATTTGAGTAGAAAACTGCAGAAATAAACAACTCGTTAATTGCAAGTTACTAACAAGTGACATATTTGTAAACGACAATCAGAATGGCCAGCACCACCGAAATTACATATTTCCCTTAAAAAAAAATGTTTTTCGAAATTCAAATAGCATGTATTATAGCTAGGGGTGGATGGCGATTCAGATTACTTTGATAAAATCCGAAATGCGCTCGCCAGATAAAAAAAAAGAACAGAAATCACGGTTGGGATTTATTTGAAAAACTACGAATTACGGGCCTTCACTTGTGATCACGTGACTATGTTCTATGTACATTAGTGGAAAAAAGCACGACACGCTGAAGGCGTGTGCTGTGATAACAAAGTCGTCGCCCTAGTTTCCCATCAATTCAGGTTTCTGGATGGTAAGGGAACATATGAAAACGTAACACACATAGCGATTTTCAGCACGTTAGAAGCAGTAGGACTTGGCGGCTTGAACTACTTCGGGAATATTAGCTGCCGACAAAGGAGATCATTTTTCATACTTACCGAGGATGGCCCAACCTCCCAGCATTACAGTAACCATGGGGTCCCTCAGGATGGAGTACTGAGGCCAACGCTTACCAATTTAACACTCATTAGACTCGCCGATATCCTTCCATGGACCGTGCGGCTCTCCATCTACGCCGACGACATTTGTATTTGGACGTCGGGTGTGACACGACTTCAGCTTCCAGCTCGGCTTCAAAAGGCTGGCACTTTAACATCATCGTGCCTTCGAGAATAAGGACTTCAAGTATTATGTGAATATAAAAGTGTGCAGTGGTGGCATTTACCAGGAAACCAATACCTCCATGCGTGATAGCGCGAGACGCTATCACGGGCAACTGATCTTGTACAGCATCAGCCATGTATTTTAGGAGGTGGTTATTGACAGAAATTTCTCCTGGAACGCTGATGTGAATTATGTGTAAAAACGACTGACGGGAATTTGTCATATGTTTAGGTTCCTAGCAGGAAAGACCTAAGGAGTGCCAATACCCTCTATGCTGCAACTGTACAAGGTCTTCTTCCTTGGATTCCTGCGGTATAGCCTACCGGTCATCTCCATTACCTGCATAACTGACCTCAATGCAATTCAAGGCATCCAAGCCCAAGACCTCAGGATATGCCTTAGCCTACCGCGTAGCGCGTCAACGGCAGAAGTTATTGCAACAGCTCAAGCTTGCACTATCGGAATTTGCATTACCATGGAAGCAATGCGTGTGCACATAAGACACTTCGCCCGGACCCCTACTCACCACCTCGCAAGTTTCCCTGTAGAAAGGCCCCACATGACATTCAGTGTAACTGTCTCCGCGCACCGTGCCTCCCTTACTTCGGGGTACGCACCTGCTGCAGGACAGTCGATTCCTCCATAGTGTGTGAGCAGTACTGAAGTAAACCTCACAATCCCAGGTCTTCAGAAAAAGTCGCCCTCAAGCAATTTACTTTACTTCTCTTGTACAAGAAAAACAGCGATTGAACACACGTCTGTACCGATGACTGAACTACATCGACCAGTTCCAGTGGCGCTGTAGATATATCAACAAGGAGAATAACTCAACGGTTCAAGACTTCTCATATCACTACGTCTACAGCTGCAGAGCTCGCTGCTCTCCGCGGTGCGCTTCATGTGATCAATACAGAGAATCCTGAAAAATGAACAGCCTTATGTGATTCAAGGCCGGCCTTACAATGTATACAGTCATTTGTCCGACATGGAACTCACGATCAACTGACTTGCGAAATCGCGGATCTCATCCATCACTTGAGAGAAAAAGGCCATGATATCACTTTTCAATGCATAACAGGCCATTGCGGTATGATAGGAAATGATGGCGCAGATAAGGCAGCTTGAACGTCAGACCAAGAAGACCACTGCGTCCCCACTACATTTTTAAGGAGAGACGCTGCGAGACAGCTTTGCTTTCTAGCACGCTCACTCTCGTTGGCTGAGTGGAACACAGTACAAACAAGGTGCACCAGACTGCACACACTCAACCCTTCGCTGCAACTTAGACCTCTGGCCGGAGTGCCCCGACGCGAGCGTCTCTTTTGTGTCGGTTGTGGTTGGGAGTTGCCTTCACGAAAGGTTATTCACCTCTGATTGGAATGGCTGACAGTCCTGCATGTGATCTCTGCGGCTACGAGGAGAACACTGATCACCTATTGTACCACTGTCTTCACTTTGAAGCCCAAAGACAATATATGTCCATGGCATTCAGGAAAGTAAATGATCGTCTTCTGAGTGAACAGAGAATACTAGAACACCATTCCCACCGGTCATCGGTTCAGAAGGCATTAAAGGCACTTTTGTGCTTTCTGAGAGCGTTTGGTTTGTGCGAGCGCTTTGACTCTTTAGTGCGGTTCGTGCATATCTCTCTACCCCCAACTCTCTCTTTCTCTCCGTTTCTTCTATTCCCCTTCTCCCTTCTCCCAGCCGAGGGTAGAAAATAACCGGGCTCGGGACTTAACATCCCTGCTGTCCTTATATATATATATATATATATATATATATATATATATATATATATATATATATGAAGTTTCTAAATGCTCTCAACAATTATGGAACTAGAAGCTGACTGGTACTCTTTTTCATGACGTGTACCGTCTCCTTTCGTGCGTCGTCAGGCGCCGCTAAGTCGAGCGAATAACGCGTCAGCGAAAACCTTGGCGCGGGCGTGGACTGCAAGCTTGTCTTAATTTTAGACAAAGAGAACCGCTGTAATCTTAGCAGCATCCGGTAGTACTACGCTGCTGGGTTGCAGCAAAGGGGAGCCACGCCGTGGTGTGCTAACAGCATGGCTGCACGCTCCATTCTGGTACTGCGCTCAGATTGCGAAATCAAATATTAAAGCAAAATTAACAGCAGCGTTCGATACCGTATGAACAGTTTCCTGTCGTTTTACCACTAAGGCGCGACACTCTAACGTATACTATGCTCGTGAGACATATTTTCAGCATATTAGGCGTATGGATGGGAGTATTGAAGATTTCGTTCTAACCCTAATTCGCCGCGATATGGAGCTACAGGTGGCGACACCGTCGCCGCCTTAGTGTCGATCTATACATGGTCGGCGCCACGCATTGAAATGTACACGGTGCGCTCCGCAGGGGAATTATTTGCCTCCATTTTATGGTAATGAAAGGCGCTCACTGCAGTGAACTGATTTGATATTGCCCTCCAATGCCACACTTTTGCACGAAATACGCCGAAACTTTCTTTGCACTTGAAAGAAGTGCAAACTCCCTTTCAACGGGGAACTGGCACTCACCAAACCATGTGTGTTTGGGGATAGTGAAGGTTTCGCTGGAGTTACACATGCTCTGCTAAAATTGTGGTTGAACTTCATTATCGCGGCATTCTACGCGAATGTTGTACTGTTTATAGAAAATTCAGGATCCCTATACAACTTCCTCAAAGCAGCAAGATAGTGCGCACTTTACATTACCAATTTATGGTATGCATCTTTGATCCATTTTTTCTTTACTTTCATAATTTTCTTTAATTTTTTCTGAACTCGCCGTGTGTCTTGCATTAACCGTTGCACCATGTGCTATGTAGCATTAAACTTTTCTTAATTTTTTTGGCTTTAAGTGGTAGCAGAGCATAGTGGCTTCTTTCTTGAATGCAAGCTTTCTCATTCCCATACTTAATTCCTAGTCTCGTTCAGGATTGCTATTCTTCCTCGATAGCCTTTGTTTTTGCCAAGCTACATTGAAGTGATTGTTTGCAGAATTTGGTTTCGCTGCTGGGCTACATGGTACTCGTCACCGCATAACGTTTCTTTTATGTGGGAGCCTGGCCAGTTGCATTGGGAAACAGACTTTCCAGGCAAGCACCTACTCCTGCAGTCCGCACAGCGCCATAGACTGAATTTACACGCACCGTGTTACGGTCGGCCTGCAGGGGTACTGACCTGCGAACCTTTCTCGGCCCGCTGCCGTAGTTTCGATCGTTCTGCGGGGGTGGTGTCCTTCAGAGAACTGGCGACGCCAGCTAGGTTAACCGACCATGCACCTCTTTCAGAGAATCGGCGACGCCAGCGACGTTAACCGACCATGCACTTGCTTCGGAGAACTGGAGACCACAGCAAAGTTAATCAACCATGCACCTCCTTCGTCGAGTCGACGGCGCCTGCAAGTCCAGCCACGTTTGAAGGACCGTGTATTGTCACCTGGTTCGCTGTCACCTTCATGGTCTATTTGCAGCAAGAGAGCTGCTTGGAAAAGGGTGTTTTGCGGTGCGTTTTTCCTCGGGCCCCAGGATTCGTCAGTCTGCTGACACTCGCCGCGGCTACCGGAGAAGTCAGCTCTGGAAGAAGAGGCGCCGGCTGGGGTCAAGCGTGACATACTGGCTACGAGGACCCACTCAACTTGGTGGGTTCTGGGAATCCAAAGTGCGTATGTGAGTGTGTGAGCCCTCCCCCTCAAAGGCTGATCGACTACGCCTCCAGCGATGTGGACGGTCCGATTGGACGAAGGTTGGACAGCAGTTTTCCCTCACCTATGGATCTAGGGAGGACGGAGTGTTTTTAAGCAGCTGTGTGATTGACAAGCGGTGATGCTTGGTGCTTGGAGCTCGTGTGCTGTGTGCTTCGTCTTGCGTGCTCCATTTGGGAGTCATACTCGACCGTTAAAGTGTATCTCATGTTTTAATGTAAATATTGTAATTAAATCCTGTACTCCTAGTTTTTTTTATTTTATTTAACATACTGTTAGTCCCACTGGGACTGTTACAGGAGTGGATTTATCAGCAAGATACAGGAATACAGTACAGTACAGTAATACGCCAGTTACACATCAAGCGGGCAACAATACAAACAGTATACAGTACAGTAATATGCCAATTACGCACCGAGTGGGCAACAACACAAAATCAATACCGTCTGAACGTGATCATCAGGTCTGGATTGTTGTCAAGACTGACAAGGCAGCGAGCTCAGCGAACTTTTTCAAGGAATCCTGCGCAGTTATCGATTTATCTTGGCCGTTCCATTCTCTTATGGCTCGAGGGAAAAAGGAAAAGTAATATGTGTTGTTAGCACAAGAGTATTCATTAATCGTAAAGTCATGCTTGTGACGTGTTTCTCTAGAACGATTAAAACTAATGTAAGTAGCAGGATCCATGTTAAATGCGTTATGAATTAATTGATAAAGAAACTTGAGTCTATGGAGCGTGACGCGGCTTGATAAGGCGTCTAGGCTTGCGTTGGAAAGCAGCTCTGTGGGATAATCAGTGCGCCGGTATCTATGGTAGATAATGGTAGATTGGTAGATCTATGGTAGATAGTTCCTGACGAAGAGCCAGGTCCTCCCTACAACCCCGACTACAACCCCTACCAAAAACCCAGCAACCGTGATTGGTGCTGCACGTTCCGTCTTTTCTGCTGCAGTCGTGGGCAAATTTCCTTGTGGCCTTCCTCGGCCATGATTTGGTGTCAAGGGAGACTAGCACACGTGCTTGCATTGTCTGAAGTGTATGAAGTTGATGTCCACATGGGTGGAAAGGCCTACAAAGGTGGCTGCAAAATGGTGATGCCTACAAAACCGACCATGCCCATAATGTGAGAATATGGGACACCCAGTGTGAGTCACACATTAGCGGCACACAAAAGAACCAAAAGAAACGTGCAAGTTGGAAAGGAGGCAACGCTAAAATGCCAGGTAGTCTATGTCGCTGTGTTGGTTGCAGTAGCAGGTGCTTGCGTCACCCGAGTGCTTCGCAATGCAAGCTGCTCATCTTGCACGGTGAATGCCGGTGCAAACAGGTGGGACAATGTGTCCAATCTGCTTGCGTTACTGGTTGTCGCTTGTTATCATGTGCGACGAAGGCAAGCACTAGGCCTGTAATCGGACGGTTGAATGTACCGTAAGCAACCCGTGTGCGTGTATGCTCACTGTTGTCATGTAAATCGTCGCCAATGTATAGCGTATAGTGCCAATGTAGAGTGCCAATGTATAGACTGAGAGTTATGTTAGAGGTATGCTGAAGTGATTTGATTGCAGAGTATCGTTTCAATGTTATGTCACTTGGTCATGGTTGCCGTCTTACATTTCTCGGATGTGGTGGCTTGGTCACTTGCATTTGGCAACAGCCTCTCGAGGTAAGCATTTGCTCCTGCAGTCCGCACAGCAACATAGACTCACTGTTTACATGTACCGTGATTGGTGCTCCCTGTTTGTCTTTTCTTGCTGCAGCCGTGGGGAAAGTGTGCGTGTGGCCTTCTTCGGCCGCGATTTGGCGTGAACAGAGACTAGCATACGTGTTTACATTGTCCGAAGTGTATGAAGTTGATATCCACATGGGTGGAAAGGGCTGCAGAAGTGGCTGAAAAATGGTGATTCCCACAAAACCAACCATGTCCATATTGAGAGCAGGTGGGGCACCAATTAGAGGCATTAGAGGCAAAAAAAAAACTTGCAGGTTGGAAAGGAGGTAACGTTAAAATGCCGAGTAGTCCATGTCGCTGTGTTGGCTGCGGCAGCAGATGCCTGCGTCACCAGATTGCTTCGCAATGCATTTACGGCGACAGTCGACGCAAGCAGATCGGGCACTGTCCAATCTGCTTGCGCTGCTAGTTGTTACTCGTTACCAGACCGCCATGTGCGGTGACGAATGTGAGCAGTTTACGAGCTCGCGTTAATGGTTTCGTTGTATCTCGACATGCCAATTTTATTTCTATCTCGACATGCACATTTTATTTCCGCTCTTCCAAGAGAAGGTGCACTGCTTTTCTTCTGCCAATAAAGTCGCACGTCCTGTTCACTCACTTGTGGCTTGTTTCTATGGCTGTCAGTAGAGACTAGTGTCCTGGCAATTAAAACGCGGCAGCTGAGGCTTGCAGCAAAGCCAGCAGGGCGAGCACGCCACGCACCGCGCGTACGCCACCGGTCACGGTGGCGTAGCTGTCACGGTATACATCCTACAGATCCAGAGAGGTGAGGACTCGGTACTCCTCTCCCCCCCTCCCATCCCCCTTTTTCGTCATTGCCCCCTGTAGGTTCCTCTAGGTCTGCTCCTGCGCCCAATACTTATCGAGGGTGCAGAGAGCGGGAATATCACGTTGGAGAGCGAACAGAAGAACGAATGCGCAGCTGCAAAAATAAAGCGCGCCTCGCTCGCGAAATGTCAGCATGGCGTTTTGCTCGACTATTATTCATATCCCAGCTCGAACGTCTGCCTCCGTGGCGCAATCGGCTAGCGCGTTCGGCTGTTAACCGAAAGGTTGGAGGTTCGAGCCCTCCCGGGGGCGACGTTTATTTCTTTTTATAATATTAAGTTGCGGTAGTTTTCTTCTTTCTTTTTTTTACGAGCACTATTGATGTAGATCGTCGCGCTGCTAACGAAAGATCTTTGAAACAGTCGCCCTACGAGATGAAGTTGTGATTTAATTTTCTCGGAACGGCGGCTGATATCTCGCCCAAGCTGAGTTGTACAACAATGCATATTGTCCCTCTTTGGGAGTTCGCGTTCTGCACGCTTGCTGTATTCCGAAAAAAGAAAAGAACAAGAATTTTATTCGCACGATATCATCATCATCATCGTCAGCCTGGTTATGCCCACTGCAGGGCAAAGGCCTCTCCCATATTTCTCCAACTACCCCGGTCATGTGCTAATTGTGGCCATGTTGTCCCTGCAAACTTCTTAATCTCATCCGCCCACCGAACTTCCTGCCGCCCTCTGCTACGCTTCCCTTCCTTTGGAATCCATTCCGTAACTCTTAATGACCATCGGTTATCTTCCCTCCTCATTACGTGTCCTGCCCATGCCCATTTCTTTTTCTTGATTTCAACTAAGATATCATTAACTCGCGTTTGTTCCCTCACCCAATCTGCTCTTTTCTTATCCCTTAACGTTACACCCATCATTCTTCCTTTCATAGCTCGTTGCGTCGTCCTCAATTTAAGTACAACCCTTTTCGTAAGCTTCCAGGTTTCTGCCCCGTACGTGAGTACTAGTAAGACACCGCTGTTATACACTTTTCTCTTGAGGGATAATGGCAACCTGCAGTTCTTGATCCGAGAATGCCTGCTAAACGCACCCCAGCCCATTCTTATTCTCCTGATTATTTCAGTCTCATGGTCCGGATCCGCCGTCACTAGCTACCCTAAGTAGATGTATTCCCTTACCAAATCCAGTTTCTCTCAACCTATCGCAAACTGCTGTTCTCTTCCGAGACTATTAAACGTTACTTTAGCTTTCTGCAGAGTAATTTTTAGACCCACCCTTCTGCTTTGCCTCTCCAGGTCAGTGCGCATGCATTGCAATTGGTCCCCTGAGCTACTAATCAAGGCAATATCATCAGCAAATCACAAGTTACTATGGTACTAGGTAACGGACAGTAAGCTGATCGGTCTATAATTTTTCAGGTCTTTGGCGTCCCCTTTCTTATGGATTAGGATTATGTTAGCGTTCTTCCAAGATTCCGGTACGCTCGAGGTCATGAGGTGTTGCGTATACAGGGTGGCCAGTTTTTCTAGAACAATCTGCCCACCATCCTTCAACAAATTTGGTGTTACCTGATCCTCCCTAGCTGCCTTCCCCCTTTGCATAGCTCCCAAGGCTTTCTTTACTTCTTCCGGCGTTGCTTGTGGGATTTCAAATTCCTCTAGACTATTCTCTGCCATTATCGTCGTTGGTGCCACTGGTACTGTATAAATCTCTATAGAACTCCTCAGCCACTTTAATTGTCTAATCCATATTAGTAATGATATTGCCCGCTTTGTCTCTTAACGCATACATCTGATTCTTGCATATTCCTATTTTCTTCTTCGCTTCCCCCGTTCCTGAGAGCATGTTCTCATGCTCTCAGCTGCCATCGAAATTCCGTTTAAATTTCTATGTAACCTCTGTGTTGTGCGCTAAACAGCTTCGCTGATCATCCCTATAATAACAAGAGCTCGGTGGCGAAACCCACCCCCTGTTTTAAAGGGGGCGCTCGTAGCAGCCATCCATACATGCGATTTCGCGGGCGTTAGGCCCACCGCGCCGTTGCGCGCTTCCATTCTGCTATTTTTTGCTTCGGAAATTTTGCCGCCGCCTGTGCGCACTTAGGCTGACACAGGTGGTGGCAGCAGCGGCAGTCGGACACGTCCACCGCTGCGGAGGCTTCTTCTCGGCCACCGAGGCACACTACGCGCGCCTTTGGCTGCCCGCTCACGCAGCGAAACGGATGGTGTGCGGCGCTGCCGATGGTTGCCAGGCCCCGCGCTTGCCGCGTGCTGGCAGCATCTCGCTCAGCCAGCGCGTTCCCAAAACACGCGCTCAACAACCCTGTCTGAGCGAACAGATACATTTCTTTTAGCGAGTTCATGCCGCTTTTCCCTACTGTGTATGTTTTTTAGCCTCTTTCGTAGAATGATTTCGGTGATAGTGCAGCCTAATATCTTGACGGTGCGACGCCTGCTACATTTAGGACCTTCTCCAGTGAAGCAGCTCGCCGGGCGATATCCGCGAGGTGGTCGGGCGATGGCCAGTTTGTGCCATCGTTTTCCCACACCTAGTAGCGCCGGTAGGTGGGCTAGAACCTGCCATCCGTGGTTGCCCACGCACCGCACTGGTCGCCCTGTGACGTTCCCGATATACATTTATAAGTATACATATGATATACATAATAAATAACCAATGAACGTTGGCCGACGGCAGCATTCGAACAGAGCACTCCTAGTACAGCATGACAATGCTCTATCTATTCGGCAACGGGCATATGCATCAAGGCGGATTAAAATATCCGTATGATTTCGCACATGCAAGCCAGCGCATTGACATCCTTGGCGGGGTTCCCTGCAAGATCAATTGATTGAACACTTCAAGCGGTTTTTTTGCCGTCATCAGTAATGGGACATAAACGTACTGATTCCTATATTTCTGCTGCTTTTTCTGATGAACATTGCTTAATTTAACTATACGATTTCCCCTCACGTCAAAATTTGAACGCCTGGTGGTGAAGGATGTCTAGGCGTTTTCGTGTTCCCATAACGGAGACTGGTGCACAGAAGAAGCTGTATCCTAAGATCTCAGGTTAGACAGTTTTTCTTGATGGAACAAATTGTAACCAGGTTATGCAGGATATGCATACCCGGCCATCTTGTGCCATCGTTTTCCCACACCCAGTAGCGCTGGTAGGGGGGCTAGAACCTGCCATCCGTGGTTGCTTAGGGGCTTTGTGGTTGCGCTGCTAAACACGAGGCCGCGCGATCAAAATCCGGCCGCGGCGGCCGCATTTCGGCTATAGGGCGAAACGCACAAGCGCCCCTCCACCGAGCATGAGTGCACGCTAAAGAATCGTAGGTGGTCAAAATTAATCCGAAATCGCCCACTACGGCGTGCCTCATAATCAGATCGGGGTTTTGTCAAGTAACACTTATCATTAGAATATTGCCGGCCGGTGCGGGGTTTCTGCCTCGAAACACCGTGTCCCTCACACCTCGCAAACATGGCCCCGTGAGTTGTCACTTGTAAGCGATCCCGCTCGAGGAGCTCCCGAGAAACGCCAATCGCACTGAAGCAAGGCGGGCCCGCATGCGCGCCAAGACCACGCCGTTGGTCTAGATACCGAAACAATGTGCTGCTGCATATGTGGCGCACACTGCAGCTCAACGACGGATATTGCCAGACGTGGCGCCGGGGGAACAGCAGGCCGAAGCTAGGCTACACCGTCGACAAAACCCTGCAGTTCAAATGTGCGAAGCAGACGCACACATGGGGCCCGGCGTGAGCATGCCTCAGTACGGGAACGCGAAGTCGACAACAGGCGACAATGCGACAGGACCCTGTGAATAAAACCGATAGTTTTCGCGCTCATCGAGTTCTTTCTTTGTTCCATGTGTCTACACACGTTACACCACCTATGTTTACTTAAGTTACGTTCCCTGCAATTCATATATTTCCATTACAGCTCCAAGGCTTAAACTGCGGATAACCTTCTAGCATGTTGTTATCGTATTCAATGCTGCGCCCTTCTGGCGAAACTGTGATTTTTTAAAATAAATTAACCAACAAAATTGTTCAGGAAGGAAAAAGTAGAGAAGGAAAGGTAGGGAGGTTAACCAGTTTAGCGTAACCGGCTTGCTACCCTACACATGGGAGAGGGATGGGGGCGATGAAAGATGGGGAAGGGGAAGAGAGAGAGAGAGCACATAGCACAGCACACAAACATCATCCGGTAGAGTCCATCAATCTGGCATTGTACGTGATAACACTGTCAAAGCCGCTTGTCCAATCCCGTCTCTTTCAAAAACTGAAGTAGTCCCTTCGTCGCCTTCACCTGCGATGTCTTCTGTCGGCGGCATGTGAAAATCGTGTCGAGGGACAATGGTCTAGTGTCAAGGTGCGCGAGAACGGATGCCAGGGACTGTCGCTGGACATTATATTCAGGACAGTCGCACAGAATGTGTTGCAGCGTCTCCTCGCAAAGACAGGCATTGCAGAGAGCGTTGTCGGCCATTCCAATGCGGAATGAGTAAGATTTCGTGAAAGCCACCCCTAACCATAAGCGATAAAGCAGAGTCGCCTCGCTTCGGCGGAGTCCAGTTGGCATATAGAGATGCATCAAAGAGGGCAGGTGGTATTGACGGTTGCTCTGGTTGGTCTGGCTGTTTGGTGTGCACCATGAAGAGAGCGTCATCTCCTGTGCAAGCACTCGAAGTCTGCTAGCTGCGTCGGATCGTGAAAGCGGTATGGCCTCTTCTTGTGCGTCTTCAAGAGCTGCCCGAGCGGCATTATCGGCGTCTTCGTTTCCAGTGACGCCGCAGTGACTTGGCAGCCACTGAAACGTCACGTGGTGTCCTTTCTCCTGTGATGTATGGAGTAGGCATCTAATATCGAATACGAGCTGTTCGAATGGCCCGCGACGCAGAGCTGATAGTACAGATTGTAGGGCTGCCTTTGAGTCGCTGAAGATGGACCATTGTCGAGGTGGCTCCCGACTGACGAAACGGAGTGCAGCGCGAAGAGCAGCTAGTTCAGCAGATGTCGACGTTGTCGGGTGGTCAGTCCTGAAGCTGATGGTAATAGCTTTTGCTGGGACAACCACAGCACCGGACGAACACTGGGTGTTTGTGGAACCATCAGTATAAATGTGTTCACTGTCCGCGTACCTCTCGTGCAGAAGAAGCAGAGACAGTTGTTTGAGGACAGGCGACGACAGTTCAGACTTTTTTCCGATTCCTGGTACACTGAGATGTACTGTGGGGCTGATAAGACACCAAGGGGGTATCGATGGTTTAGATGCAGCGGTGAAGCCCGAGGGAAGTTTGTCGTTGTACTTGTTGATAGTTTTAGAGAATGATGATTGGTGCCTTTCTGAAGGTAGTGCTGCAAGGTGGTGATAGGGGGCACGTGCAAAATGTCTGATGTGCGTTCTGAGGGCTTCCACCGTAATGTGAGTTCGCATTGGATGGTCCCGAGCAATCGCAAGAGTCGCCTCTGTTGACGTACATCTGGGCAAACCAAGGCAGACTCTGAGTGCTTGAGCTTGTACTGCCTGCAGAACACGAATATTTGTCTTGCAGGTGTTGTTCAGTACAGGTAGACTGTATCTTAAAAAACCGAGAAAGAGAGCTCTGTAGAGTTTAAGCATTGCGTCTACTGACATCCCCCACGTCTTCCCTGTCAAGTATTTGAACAACTGGGAAGTAGCTGTCAGGCGCCGTTTCATGTAGGCCACGTGTGGGCTCCAACAGAGGTCTCGGTCAATAATGACGCCAAGGAATCTGTGGTTTCGGACATAGGAAATGGTCCGCCCATTGATTGAGATGACATAAGGCGTCATCGGTTTCCGAGTAAATGCGACTAGTGCGCATTTTTCAGGTGAAATGCTGAGACCCTGTTTACACAAGTAGTTCGCTGTCAAAGTGGCCGCTCTTTGAAGTCGCGCACGTATCTGAGGACGTGTGACTGCCGAAGTCCAGACACAGATGTCGTCAGCGTATGTTGAAATCTTGATGGTAGTTGGCAAGCATTCAGCAAGTCCAACAAGAGCGAGGTTGAATAGCGTCGGGCTGAGAGCACCGCCTTGAGGAACGCCCCTGCTGGTATAACGTCGCGTAGTTGGGCCATCGTCAGTTAACACATAGAATGATCTTGCAGACAGGTAACTTGCAATCCACAAGAAAACTCGACCACCTAGGCCAACCGTCGCAAGAGCGTCGAGAATGGCCTCATGTAATACGTTATCATATGCCCCTTTCACATCTAAGAATAAAGCTGCAGATAAACGCTTACGGGACCTTTCGTGCTGGACATATGAAACGAGATCAACTACACTGTCGATGGAAGAGCGGTCACGTCGGAAACCAGCCATGGAAAGCGGATAAATCTTGTAAAATTCAAGGTACCATTCCAGGCGGCCAAGGATCATCCGTTCCATTATCTTTCCTACACAGCTGGCCAGTGCTATTGGGCGGTAAGAGGTGAGTTCTAATGGGGATTTGCCCTGCTTTAAGAGTGGCACCAGGCGGCTTACTTTCCATTCGTCAGGAACATTTCCCTCCTGCCATGAGGAGTTGTAAAGGCTCAACAATTCTATCCGTGCGGACTCTCCGAGATAGCACAAGGCCCGGTATGATATACCATCTGGACCCGGAGATGATGAGCGCCTGCAGAGAGCTAGTGCCGCTTCGAGCTCCTCCATTGTAAAAGGAAGGTCCATGCGGCAATCACGGGAATGGGGTACGTCAGCTCGGGCTGGAGGATCTGGACGAGTCGCTTGGTCTGCGATCCGCGCACAAAAGTCTTCTGCGACATCGATGTCTTGCCGCCCTTGGAAAAGCGCTAGCGCCTTGAATGGAAAACGCCGTTCCGGAAGGCAACGCAGACCTTGCACCGTTTTCCAAATGTGAGACAGTGGCTTGCGAGGGTCGAGTGTCTGGCAAAACGTTGCCCACCGTTCCGACGCTAATCTATCCATACGACGCTGAATCTTCTTTTGCATCCTCCTGGCTGCCCTAAGGTCATGGATTGATTTTGTACGTCGATATCGACGTTCCGCCCGGCGACGAAGCGCTCGAAGTCGCTCTAATTCTATGTCGAAGTCATTTCGCGTGGAAGAGATCGTCATCATGCGAGTGGCGTTTTGAATCGTCATTTTAATCGTTTGCTCTAACCCAGAGGGTAGGCCCTCGCGGCAGGCATCTTCCATCTCAGATTTGAAGTTGGCCCATTGAATCGTCCGAATGGTATTCCGTGAGCCTGATGTAGACGACAAGCCTTTGATGTTCAGATAGGTGGGAATGTGGTCACTCCCATGTGTCTCAATGTCTGGAAACCACTTCACACATCTGGCGAGAGAGTTGGAGACGAAAGCAAGGTCGAGGCAGCTGCCGTATGTCACGCCTCGAAGAAAGGTGGGGCTACCATCGTTCAGGAGAGTAAGGCCATAGTTGTGGGCGATACTTGCTAATCTTCGTCCTCTTGCATTTGTCCTTGTACTTCCCCATGCTGGATGGTGCGCATTGAAATCTCCTATGATGACCCATGGGGCGGGACAAACACTCAAGATATCCTCAAGTCTTTTGGTATCGAAATTGCTGGAAGGCGATATATACACGCCTATGAGAGTAAACAAGAGTTTGTTCTTTTTAACTGTGATGCATATATATTGATTGTCGTCGTGGGGCGCAATTGGTTGCGAAACATAGGTGAGTTCACGACGAACAAAAACGACGATTTTGCTGCATGCACCGTTTGTTGATGACATGATAAACTCGTATCCTGACAGTCTTATTGGTTTCGACAAGTTGGGCTCACAAATGACGATGAGTGGAAACCCATTGGTGTAGACAAACTGACGAAAATCTGAAATTCGTGATTTTAGCCCTCTGGCGTTCCACTGGATGACGGACGCTGCTTTGACTTCTTTCCGGAAGGATGGGGTATGAGTAGCCATCTTTCTAGTTGAGGGATGCAAGCACTGGGCTTAAGGCGTCCAGCACTTTAAGTGCGCTTCGAGCAGATGGTGTCCTCATGTCCACTAAAAGCGCTCGAATGGCCTCCATGAGAGAACGTAGCACCGAGATGACTTGACGGTCTGTTTTGGGTGAATCGTCCATGGCCGGAGAAGGATCAGGTGGGGCCCCGACCTTCTGAGGTTCTTTCGCAAGGGAGCGGCTCGGTAGCGTAGGCCATTCCTCTAAAGAAAGAGTCTTTTCTGCTTCCTTCGTGGAAGTGGTGGGCCCTTTCGCGGCGCGGCTAACTGGCACCGCAGAGGAGTGGGTACTGTCACTTCGCGCATGCGTCTTCTTCGAAGATGTACGAACAAAATTGTTCAGTGGTAGGATTCGGGCAGAGAACCTCTCTAGCACAGAAGCCCGATGTTGAAAAAGAATACTCCACTGACGCTTCCCCCCCACCCCTTCAATGGCGTGCCGCATAAACACTTCGTAGTATTGGTATGTAAAGACCACGAAATATATCGAAATTAATTAAGTCGGCATCATTCATTAAAATGTGGGCCAATCCCGAAAATAGTGCCGTATAAATGTGAGCCGATGCCGAACATAGTGAAGTGAAAATATTTTTTATTCCTACGCTTCTCTTACTTCTGTCACACGAGGAATTAATGACGTGATTGAGTGAGGTGACACCGCCTATCTGACGCAGAACTGGCTCAGGAAAACGTTGTCCACAAGGCATATGCAGCAATGTTAACAAAGGGCATCTAATAAATGCGTGCAGCCCGGTTAGGTGCAGGCAATGCAGTAGTGAAATATCGAACTTGCAGTCTGTTACCAACGGGTAAGGTCATCAGTCAAATTCGGCTTTAGCTTCACCTCCCTGAACATCTTCAGCCTAATATCCTTAGTACCAGTGCACAGTCACTAAAGATGGCGAATGTTCACCGGGAACGCAAGTGCCGCGCACTTAAAACGCGTACGTTGTAGTGTTTCACTTGCAGATCCCCAGACGCAGCGGGTGTAAGGAGCAGAGCGAACAGCCTCTGCCATTCGTGCGACAAAGAAAGATGCATGATGAAGAGCCTGAAGGTATGCTCTAGAAATAGCAGGCATACGTAAGTAAACCGATGAATGAGGGCAGGACGACGAGCTACATGCGGTGCCGCCGCGGCAACTACCACTCGAAATTAGTTCAGCCACTGTCAAATGTCATCACCGTGTGCGACATAGAAAGGCACCCAGTGTTTCACACCTTCTTTGGAGCTCGTCATCACGTCGTCGTCGTCACGTCATAATCGCCGTTCCGTTACCGTAATCATGATGTTGTCACTTCGCCATTATCATTCCGCCATTGTCATGCTATCGTCATCATAGAGTGGTCGTCACGTATTCGTAGTGATATACCGTCGTCAAGATGTGGTCGTAGTCGCTCCGTCGTAGTCATTTCAGCTTTGCCATCCGGTTGTTGTCACGCCGTCATCGCCATGCAATCGTCCTCTCATTGCCGTCATGCCGTCGTCTTCACACTGTCGTCATCATACCGTCATCATTCCTTCTTCGTCGTTTCATCGTGGTCATACCGTCATGATTGTTAATCGGTCGTCATTTTGCCGTAGTCATTGCAGCATCGCCATACCATTGCCGTTATTGCGTCGTCATGCATTCATGTTTGTATCGTGGTCGTGAAGCAGCCGTGTTCGTTCCATCATCGTAATTTCAGTTTCGTGATCGGATTGTCATCATACCCTTGTCGTTAAGCCATCGTCACCATTCAGACGTCGCCACCGCATTTTCGTCAAGCCGTCGTTGTCATACCGTTGCCGTTGTTTCATCATCGTCATTCATTCGTCATCCCGTCGTCTTCTTGCGTCGTCATACACTTTTCGTCATGACGTTGTGTTCATTCAATCGTCGTAATTCTGTCGTAGTTATCCCTGCGTCGTCATGCCGTCGTCGTCGTGCCATCGACGTCATATAGTCGTCGTCGAAGGTCGTCATGGCCGTTTCATCGTCGTGGTTACATCGCCGCATTATATTTCCGTCACTCCTTTTTGTCATGCATACTTATGCCTGTCCGCATATTGAAGTGCCACAACATTGCTTGAGCTAGGCGTTTCCCGGTGAAAACGTGTCAAACGCGGTAGTGAACAGTATACTTGCATACGGTCGCTGAACAAGAGTTGTTCGCAAAGACTAATGAAAACTTCGCTTAAACTGATTCCCGCAGCCGTGGGATTTTCAACATTTATTTATTTATTTATTTATTTATTTACACTACATCATGGATCATGTAGACAAGGTTTCACGTGAGAGGTGGGTGAAAACGCAGCTATGGGGCCGTATAACGTAAAACTATTCCAATATGTTTTTATTCCCATATCCTGACGTCAAATTTGCGTAACCGCTGACGCAAGCATAGGGCGGGCACCCGCAGGGTTGTCTGGACAGACCAATCAAATGCTCCCCTCGTTCAGAGGAGGTCACTTTTGTTTGCTTGAAAAACGAATAACATTGCCTACACTGAGCCGCTTGTCTTATCTAATTGGCTGACAAGAGGCGAGGAGCACGCTCAAGCGGAGAGTGATTCGATGGGGATGGGCCACTGCAGTGAAAATCGATAACCGGATGAAGAGGGTGGTGCCGGCGTCTTTGACTGGTCGGCTTTCCCTTACTTCGCTTGCGGTGGCTCGTCGAAAATCACGGTGGCATGCAACGGAAGCTTCAGAATGATGCAAAAACGGATCCTCAACGAAGAAGAGTTGGCAGAACGAGAGCGTAAACGTGTCGAAAGTGCTTGGAAAAGTTACACTGCCACGCAAAAAATATTATTATACGCAAATAAACCCATGCTCTCCGTCAGGTGCGAGCAGCCAGTGCCTGAGCGATCGGCGACAGCCATCTTTTATTCCTTTCGGAATGGGGCAGCCTGCGGCTATTCAGAATAAAATGCAGTTTTATTCGGCATAATAATGCATCTTTAACGCGTTCACGTCGCTTTGACGCGGTGAGTTCTTGTGGTTTTCTGACGTTGCGTGACAGGTAGGTGAAGTGGGTGCCGCCCGAAAACTTTTGACCAATAGCCGAGGGCAAATGGTGAAAAAGCGTCGAATCAGAAATAATTATTTTTCTTTTGTTCGGTGAAATCATGCATAATCAGTGTGCACACGTCATATCAGATGGGGAGCTATCGCTCTTTTCGTGACGTCGCGTGACAGACAGGTGAAGTGGGGGTGGTCCAAAAAAGTTTTTGACCAATCGCGGAGGGCTGATTGCAGAATTGGAGTAGAAAAGTTTGGAATAGTTTTACGTTATAGCGCCCATGGTGACGTTAAGAAAAAGGTATGCAGATCCCGCTCACTCTGAGAATCGATGTTATGCTAAGCATTGTACAGGTAGCTGGTTATCTAGCACCGTTTGGGGATCCGTCCTAGTACTGGTGATTGCAGCGTGTTCTTTCAGATTTTACGAACGAAGCACCACGAACGCCTTTTTCCACGTTCGCACTTAGTACAGGAAAAGCCAGTAGATCTAGCGCAATGCCTGAAATGCCGGGCCAGCCTCGGGCGTGCATCCTCCAGAAAACTAGACCCAGTGACAGCTTAAGAATTCGGTACGCGCTCCACCCACAAAACACCTGCCCCCGGGTCTGCGCTCTCCGAAGCAGTGCCCCCGACGAAGACAGCGCTTGTCTCAACTCCGCCTCTGAAAGACAGCCGTGTCAACTGGAATCCGCTCATAGCTGATTTCCTTTGGCTCTGCCAATGTAAACGCTAGGCTAATACAGAAATAAAGGCAGGTTGTTTCTAACTGAAAGACGACTTTTGGCTGAATACCGATATCACGATCTTCCGTTACATTCTCCAAGATGCTCATTATGTGGTTGTGATGCCACGAGGGTAAGTTTAATTTTCCTTGCAAGTATACCTCAGGGTTTTGTGCTTTGACTCGCTGCTACAAAATGAAAGTTAAAATGTGGTATTAGTGAGGATCATGTGTTACAGGGGCCTCCAACCGCAGGGCATCATAACACAGAGTTGAAAGGTGGTTACTATGATGACATGTTGCTCTTCAGTGTGTGGTTGGTAGCTGGACGACGAACAGCGGCCACTACTAGCGGAAATAAAACAACGTAGTAATTTTGGCCTCTCTAAGAATTGAAACTTTATGCGTAACCCAACAAGGGTAGATTCGAGCTTCAAATGTTCTTAGTGTTACTGAGAAAAAAAAAATCTCGTCTGAAGCAAACTGGTGATCCTGCTAGCGCGCTGTCGCTCACACTGGCCTAGCTTGTTTAATTGAGAGCAGCATTCGGGGCAAGTTGGTAATCCATTACTCAAATGATATTGCGCAACAAAAAACGACACGGACGTAAGAGAGGACGACACACCAAGCGCATGCGCTTGGTGTGTCGTCCTTTCTTCCTTTTGTGTCGTTTTTTGATGCGCAATATCATTTGAGCAATTGTTTTAATTCAACTCCATAACTGTTCGCGTTTAGAAGTGATATAAAAAAAAGAAACGGATATGTATACCTTAAATTGGGGATGTAAAGTGCGCATTATCTTGCTGCTTTTACTTCGTTGTACAGGGATGATAACTTTTGCATGACCAGTGCAAGATTCGCAGAGAATGCCGTAATCATTAGGTTCCACAATTTTCACAGAGCAAGTATAATGCCTGCGATACATGCACAAGACACCCCAACCACGACATCGAGCTTAGCAGCTCAATGCCAAAGCCTATAAGCAACCACGAATGGCAGGTTTTATCCCTCCTACCAGGGCTACTAGGTGTAGGAAAACGATGGCACGAGCTGGCCGGGTATGCATAGTCTGCATAGGCTGTGTTGTAAGTTGTTCCATCAAGCAAAACTATCTAACCTGAGGTTTTAGAATACAGCTTCTTCTGTGGTCCAGTCTCTGTCATTGGAACACGAAACGACTAGACATATTTCGCAACTTGGCGTTGAAGTTCTGACGCAAAGGAAAATCGTACAGTACATCTGAGCAAGGTTCCTCAGAAAAGGCAGTGTAAATAAAGGAATCAGTATGTTTATGTGTCATTTTTGACGAGTGCAAAAACTCGCTTGGAGCATTCAATTAATTGATACTGCTGTAATAAACTGCGCCAACAAACGCAATGCACTGGCTCGCATGTGGGATATTCGTAAGGATGTTTTATTCAGCCTACTGAGGCATGCGCCCGCGTCGAGTAGTTGGAGCATTGGGGTGCTGTATTTGAATCCTGCCATCAGCCAATTTTGTTTGTTTATGTATTATATCTATATCATATGTATACTTATAAATATACATCGGGAACGCCACAGGGCGACCAGCGTGGTCCCTGGGGCACATATCTGCCCACTTTCTTATGCTGCACTATTTCCGGGATCGGCTAGAACGCATAGCCGATATGTAAAAGAGATGGAAACGCGCTAAGAAAGGATTTGTGTTTAACCCTTTCAGTCAGGGCCTAAACATTTTTGGACGCGACTTATTTTCGCCATTACTGTGCAGTGGTTACAAGGAATAGACCACGAACATTGACCTTGAAGTAAATTGCGCATTCTGCTTTCCGAAAGTAGACCTGTTTCACTTCTCAGTGAAATGTATCGTTTCAGACTACCATTTTGGTGAATGCACTGCCGTGTGTGACGGGACGTATGAAGTGGGGCGGTTCGGTAGCAGTTGCGAAATATTCTTTTTCCCTGGTTGTATAGCTTGCACCCAATGTAAGTATTATTACATGGTACTTAGGAGATAATGTCGCTTTCGGATGATGCTGGCTACTCCTTTTCGCATAAAAAAAAAAAATTAACTTATCGCATCAAAACTAACAGTCAACTCCAAGTTGTAAAACACGAAGTCCAGTCACATAAGCACACTAATTCCACCCTAAAACTGAAAGTCAATGGCAAATCATACGAACACAAAGTCCAGTCACACAAGTACACTAATGCCGCAATAATGCTGAAAGTCAACTGGGAAACACAGCAACATTTATCCAGTCATATAAATGCACTAAAGTAAACAAACACAGAATCCGGCTGAATTACTGCACTAAAATCAGGGCACTTTATAAATCACGGTTTAGATTCAAATGAAGGTACATACATCCAGGCATTGAATTAGCCAGAGTCAGGTAAAAAAAAAATCCCATAGGATGACCTTATCCCACTTAAACGCTCTACTCAATAGTTTCCGAGAATATTGCTGGCTTCTGGAAATCTTTGAACGGCTAGTAACGCTCGTCATTGCAATGAGTATGTTGGCCATGGACCTAAGATCTCGAGGCTGAAGGGCGCCTGCTGTCTAAAGTCACTAAATCTCGTGCTAAGCGTTGTCTGTGTGTGTCGTGTCCCGGTCATTCTACCAGAAGATGCTGTACAACCTCATCCACGTGGCCAAAAGTGCATTCCGGACAAGCAGCTCTTGAAATTGTATGTAGAAAGTGCTTTGTGTACGCGGTACCGAGGAGAAGACGGTGAATGAGCGTTTCAAAGGCTCTGGTTGTATCTAATGTGGACGGGATGTTAAATTGAAACGATGGGTCAATGCGAAATAAACCTTTCGAGTTCTGATCACACCATGTCGCTTTGCAGCCACGGGCTGAGATCGGTCTTAGTATGCGGCGCAATTCGCCTTGTGTTAGAGGGAGACCATGTGCGGAGTTTTTAAGATGCCCTTGTCCAGCTGCCTTGTCTACTGTAACTTTTCCAGGGATATTGCTGTGGCGAGGTATCCATTGGAACATTAGCGTGCAATTTCCTTCGGTTGCTTTTGTGAGTTCCTTTGTGTCTCGAAAACTAACGCTATGCTTTGCGAATTGCTGTTGTCGCCATGATGTAAAGATAAAGTTACCTGCGAGTCATAGAGGATGGCCCATTGTTCGCCTTTCTGCATTGAATTTACGCCTATTCACAAAGAAAATATTGCAAAAAGTTCTGCTGTTGCTGAAGTTGTCATGTGATAAAATTTAAACATCTGTATGTGGTTCCATTCTGGAATGACAAACGCAGACGAAGAAGAAATTGTTTGGCAAGAATCGTCTGTATGCGCTTGAATATAGCTAGGGTATCGAAGGTATATGTGGTGCAACGCTCCTTTTGCGCTGCTAACATAAACATATCTCGATTGTGAAGAATTGCTTCAACCGAAAGTTCGATGCTTGGAGAGACCAGTCGCCATGCAGGGTAGGAGATATCTGAGAAAAAAACTTCATGAGGCGTTCGCAAATATTTGTGCACCTGGATTACCGTATTGATATTAGCCCTGTCTTTCTAAATAAGTGCAACTGCTAGTGGGTGCCTTTTGTGCTGCACTGAAATGCGAAAGTAGTGTCGACAGGTTTCAACCGTCCTAAATATAGGAAATTGAGGGTGACGTGCCTCAGAAATTTCCGAGGACCTTGCACCCAATAATTAACCTGTGCATGTAATTTGAGCGGGTGTTTCAATATTTTTAATGAATAAACGTGGTATGACTGACTGTACAATACATGAATATCTAATTACTCTGTAATTATGATGGGCCGCTATGAAATGCACAAAGTCATTCTCATCCCACCTTGACTTGCTTTCTATAGAGTCTCGAGCAATATGGCATAAACTTATGTAAACTTCACACATTCATAAACGGTCTATGGTAATTCGTTACTGACGGGGCTTTTGCAGAGAAAGGTATCCGTTCGCTTAGACGGGGTTGCGGAGCGCGTGTTTTGGGAACGCGCTGGCTGAGCGAGATGCTGCCAGCACGCGGCAGGCGCGTGGTCTGGCAACCATCGGCAGCGCCGCACACCATCAGTTTCGCTGCGTGAGCGGGTAGGCAAAGGCGAGCTTGGTGTGCCTCGGTGGCCGAGAAGAAGCCTCCGCAGCGGCGGACGTGTTCGGCTGCCGCTGCTGCCGCCGTCTGTGTCAGCCTACGTGCGCACAGGCGGCGGCAAAATTTCCAAAGCAAAAAATAGGAGCACAACGAAAGCGCGCAACGGCGGGGTGGACCTAATGACCGCGAAAATGAGTGAAGGTTCAGGAGCCATCATCCGGTCATCGAAAATAGTCTCGCTTTGCTAAGATGAAGACTACCTAGAAGCGTGTTGTTAGAGCATTGACATATATAATAAACTGTAATGAGTTTTTGACGAAAAATAAAGCCGCGAATAACATTTAGAAAAATGATAAATTACGTAGTACTAGGTGAAAGTCTAGTTTGGATAAATAACTCGCGAGTGCGTCTCCTTTGCTTTGTGGAGGACTTTTTTTCTGCGTTGTATTGTAATGCGTGTCGTGGAATTAGAAATACATGGACAGACTGTTGCGCTTTCTGAGTCCCTCTCTCTTCTTGCCGGCAATCGACAGTCAAAATTTAGCTGGAATAGACATGTGCTCGTTTTCATCAGATAACTATTATTATTTCCGTTGCATTCACAAATGGCAAAAGTTTTTGTCAAACGACAGCGCTGTGGGACAATGAAATAAAGTTAATTATGTATCGCTCTTTGTCAGTAACTTCAGATTAGCCGGTTGTCAAAGGGATTGTTCGACAGTAGACGAAGGGGTCATTGTCCTGCGATGGAAGCGCGGCGATTTTTATGGGAAGTTGGCAGCACGCGCGGAGAAGCGAGATAAAAAATAAATAGAAGCCTAAGGAAACTAGCTACTTGTCGCAGCTGACGGTTGAGACGGAAGGAATATCTCGCCTGCATTAATAAACTTTCCTGTGAGAACGCGGCGGCTGTGTTCAGCGGCAGCGAAGGCAAGGAATTGGGAGGATCGAGCCATGGCGGGCGCGCCAGGACATCTTCGCATCAGCTTGGTCGTCATCTCGTTGCTTGCGTGGACGCTACGCAATAGTCAGACAGACGCGACTTTGAAACATGCATCAACTTTGCCGCCGGTGCTAAAGGTGAGGCTTTGTGTTCCAGGTGTTGTCGATATCGTCTCGCCAACATGGTGGCTGCTTGTGTCCCTCTATCCACTCTGCTCTGGTTTCTCTATTTGCCGGCCAATTGTGATGGCCAACGCATGTAGCTAAGGTGACCGGCCAATCATAAGTAGTCGATGAAAAAAAACAGTTTTGTGAATTCGGCCTCTGCTTTCGCGTGTGGTATCGAGGCCGTGAAGCGTGCGGCTCCACGCGTCACCCGACCTTGCACTCGCCACCAGAATTAAGGGCAATTGCTTGCGCTACTGACTGCTTGGCCGTGTGGTGTGGAATGCGTGTTTGTGCACGCTATGCGAAACATCGTGTTGGCTAATAATTCCGAAGTGCTGGCAACATTAGCAAGCTTTAGGTCGTCCATAAAAGTGTTGCCGTTTACGTAATTCAGGTTATGGAGGCGTCATATGATTTCTGTAAAGTACACGTGGAGGTCTTCGCTCGTGCAAGGCCCGAAAGCGTGGCGGAAACTTCGCATAGCGCTCTCGTATAAACCAACTGCACTCTCAACAAGCTCTTCGAGCTAGGGGGCGCTGCCACGACGGCCTGGGGATTCGACGGGGTTCAAGCGCGGCAACCGAATTTCTGACTGCAGAGAACACCCACAATAAGAGAGAATGACGTAGCTTTAATGGTTTCGTGTTTGGCCGCAGTAAAATCGAATAGGGTGTCGGGAAGAAAACGATCGCAATTGGTTTGGGAAGAGGCAACGTACGACGCGAAAGTGCCTGTTAGGGCTGCGACTGGCCAGTTGGATTGGCCCGGTCCACATGACCATTACCTTGTTGGCAATTCAGGGACACGGTTGCTAATAGTATCCCAGAGAACCGTAGAGCAGCATCAAAGTATCGGGCACTTGGGTGCACCGTGTCGAGACGAGGGTTCATGGAGCAAATGCTCCACGGCCTGGTGTACGGAATTGTTTAGAACTGCCTCCGACTGCATCCATTTATTAAAATGGCCCACGGGAACTAGAAAGTACTTGTTAGCAGAGCTCGTTTCTTTTCTTTTCTTTTTTGGAAAAGACTCAAGCGGACGATGCGCACAACTTCGAAAGTGGCACCTTGATAACTAGCATAGGACAAACGTCGTTGATGTACAATCTGGTCCTCTTGCATAATAGCGGCCCCGACGCTGTCCTGACTAACCTCGGCAAAATGAGCTGTGTTCTCTGACTCAAAACCGGCATTACAGAGCGCACAGTCAGTTCTCCGACGCGCATGTTATGAACAGCTGACATACGAAATCGTGAAACTTCACCATCACCTCTAACAAAAAGGTTAGGAGGTTGTCTTTCAATGGGTACCTCGCCATTGTGGAATCAGTGGCAAAGATAACGCCGATAACGCTGCTCGCACATCACATCAAGAAGAGCACAGCGTTCCAATTCCGCTTTCGAGGACAGAGGCCGCAAGACAGCTTAGACTCGTGGCACGCAGTCTCTCCCTTACCGAGTGGAATTCGCCTAACTTAAGACTTACACGATTACATCGATTAAACCGCCCACTGCAACTCCGACCTCCATTCGGACTTCCTCGACGTGAAGCTACGCTTCTCTGTCGCCTTTGGTTAGAAGTTACCTCCACAAAGGCATACTCCACATTAATTGGAATGACCGACAGTGTAGCGTGCGAGGTCTGCGGCACTGAAGAAAATATCGACCACCTGCTGTGCCACTGTCCACGATATGCCCCAGAACGACAAGAACTTGCTAACGCTCACCAAAAACAGGACAATCGGCCGCTTTCCGTGCAGGTGCGGCTGGAACATCGCACCCATCGCTTGTCGGCCCATAAAGCGGTGAAACCACTTTTGTGCTTCTTGAGGACGACGGGCTTGCGTAAACGTCTGTGACTATTAGTGCACTTACTATTAGACCACACACCTCAGCAAACTCACCGCTAATTTCCTTCTTTCTTTCCCTCCTCTCTCTACCTGTCATCTTTGTTTTCCACTTTCCCATTCCCCCGATGTAGGGTAGCCAACCGGACGTTATTCCGGTTAACCTCCCTGCCTTCTACTTTTCTCTTTCCTCCTCCTCGGCACAAGGAAAGCAGAACCATCAAAATGGTCCAGTGTCAGGACGTGGCGGTAGCATCGCTCCCTTTAAGTCGTCGAGTTGTCTAATAATTCAGTCCCGGCGTGGCAATCTGTCATAGACACTTGGTTAGCTTTGATGGTAGAGCAACCGGCTCGCAATCGCGTTGGTTCTGTGTTCTATCCCCGGACAAGGACGAATCTTTCTTGGACTGCGAAAGTTTAGTTCTCATAAAGTCGCATGTGCTTGCTTTGTATCTTCGAAGTACTGCTGTGTGGATGACCATTTTTATCATTCGTGAAACTTCTTCAATCTTGCAGATTTCAGCAGAACTGATTTCCCATACGTATAGATCGCGTGCATATTTAAACAGAAGGTATAGAAAAGGTATGTGTCGATACAATATCTTAAGAGCTCTAACGTGACTGTGCTGTGGGAAACAGTCCTCTATACTGACTGCGTCGCACAGCAGTCACGTTGGAGCTCCTCATATATTGACATCATTACATACAATCTGTCTAGAAACTTGCGTGATGTTTTCTTGCAATTCCTGTACTGATATAAGCCCCGCAAATCGTTCGATTATACTAGAGTTGGTCGTATCTCACCAGAGACGAAATTTCCCTGTGAGTGACGGCAGTGCATGGAATCAACGAGTCGTTCATAGAGAGGTCTGCATTATGATTGATAATTCACTATGCTGCCATGGTAGGGTAGCGTAAAAGCTATAGTATGGTGATAAAGCAAGAGTAGCGCTGTAAAAAATTAAGCGCGTACTAAGGCACTAACACGTTAATATATTCTGGAATGTGGCTTTTGTCTATCATAAAAGCTAATGATCCCTAAACGCAACGCGTGTTTTCTTTATTGCTCAACCCGCTTCTTTTCGTAAGAACCCTTGCAGCAGTCGATGAAAGCCTGCCAGGGCGTCAGGCATCGCAGAAAATACCTTCGTTACGTTCGCAACCTGCCCTTAGCACCCTTATATATGAACGCAATGACAAGTTTCAACGGTTGCGAACAGCCTTGTGCGTTTAACGATACCTTTCTTAACTAAGGCTGTAACTAGGGCTTATTGGTATGACATAGTGAAGGACTTCAGCGTACAGCACTTCCGAGACAGGATATAGGAGCGACACACAACGCACACATACATGGCGACATGTCTGTGTTCTGTGTCGCTCTTTGAACCACTGTCGGGTGCTGTAGGCCTAAGGCCTTCGGTGCCTTTCTTAAAGGGCGCACAAAAGCACTCGATATACAGGGTGATTGAAGAGTGCAACAACAGGGGCCGTATAACGTAAAACTATTCCAGTAAGTTTCTATTCCAATCTCCTGACATCAAATTTGCGTAACCGCCGACGCAAGCATCGGGCGGTCACCCGCAGGGTTATCCGAACAAACCAATCAAATGCTCCCCTCGTTCATAGGAGGTCACTTTTGTTTGCTTGAAAAACGAATAACATTGCCTGCACTGAGCGGCTTGTCTTATCTAATTGGCTCACAAGAGAGCATGCTCAAGTGAAGAGGGTTTCGATGGGGCCGAGCCACTGCACTGAAAATCGATAACCGGATGAAGAGGGTGGTGCCGGCGTCTGTGATTAGTCGGCGTTCCCTTACTTAGCTTGCGGTGGCTGGTCGAAAATCGCGGCGGCATGCAACGGAAGCTTAAGAATGACGCTAAAATGGATCCACAACAAAGAAGAGTTGGCAGAACGAGGTCGTAAACGTGCTGAAAGTTCTCGAAAATGTTACACGGCCACATAAAAAGATTTATTATACACAAATAAACCCAGGCTCTCCGGCAGGTGCGAGTCGCCAGTGCCAGAGCGTTCAGCGGCAGCCATATTTTATTCCTTTCGGAACGGGGCAGCCTGCGGCTATTCCCAAGAAAATTCAGTTTTGTTCGGCATATTAATGCATCTTTAACGCGTACGCGTCACTTTGGGCGCTATAACGTAAAACTATTCCAAACTTTTCTATTCCAATTCTGCTATCAGCCCTTCACGATTGGTCAAAAACTTTTTTCGACCATCCCCACTTCACCTGTCTGTCACGCGACGTCACGAAAACCGCGGTACCTCCCCATGTGATATGATGCGTAGACACTGATTATGCATGCATGATTCGACATAAAAAAGCAAAAGAGTTATTTCTGATTCTACGCCTTCTCGCCATTAGCCCCCGGCTATTGGTCAAAAGTTTTCGGGCAGCACCCCCTTCATCAGCCTGTCACGCGACGTCACAAAACCGCGAAAACTCACCGTGTCAAAGTGACGTGTACGCATTAAAGATGCATTAATATGCGGAACAAAACTGAATTTTCTTCTGAATAGCCGCAGGCTGCCGCGTTCCGAAAGGAATAAAAGATGGCTGCCGCCGATCGCTCAGGCGTTGGCTGCTCGCATCTGCCGGAGAGCATGGGTGTATTTGCGCATAATAAAACTTCTTGCGTGGCCGTGTAACGTTTTCGAGCACTTTCGGCACGTTTACCACCTCATTCTGCCAACTCCGCTTTGCTGAGGGTCCGTTTTATCGTCATTCTTAAGCTTCCGTTGCGTGCCACCACGATTTTCGACCAGCCACCGCAAGCTAAGTAAGGGAAAGCCGACTAATCGCAGACGCCGGCACCACCCTCTTCATCCGGTTATCGATTTTCAGTGCACTGACTCTGCCCCATCGAATCCCTCTCCACTCGAGCATTCTCCTCGCCTCTTGTCAGCCAATTAGATACGACAACCCGCTCAGTGCAGGCAATATTATTCGTTTTTTCAAGCAAACAAATGTGACCTCCTATGAATGAGGAGAGCGCTTTATTGGTGTGTTCAGACAACCCTGCGGGAGACCGCCCGGTGCTTGCGTCGATGGTTACGCAAATTTGACGTCAGGAGATTGGAATAGAAACATATTGGGATAGTTTTACGTTATCGGGCCCTTTGACGCGGTAAGTTTTTGCGGTTTTGTGACGTAGCGTGAGAGGCAGGTGAAGTGGGTGCAGCTCGAACACTTTTGACCAATAGCCGAGGGCTAATGGCAAAAAGGCGTCGAATCAGAAATAACTATTTCTGTTTTGTTCGGTCCAATCATGCACAATCAGTGTACACACGTCATATCTGATGGGGAGCTATCGCGGTTTTCGTGACGTCGCGTGACAGACAGGTGAAGTGGGGGTGGTCCAAAAATGTTTTTGACCAATCGCGGTGGGCTGATTGCAGAATTGGAATAGAAAAGTGTGGAATAGTTTTACGGCATAGCGCCCCAGGTGTAGAATAAATAGGAAAAAATAAAACACCCAATGAGGACGATCTCCTTAGTGTGTACGTTATCGTAGGGGCGGGCTACTAGCCAATATACACGTGCAACTGTAAGAAGCGAAGGAGAGCGTACGAAATATTGGGTACTGCCTAAAAACACCAGAAAGAGAGAGAGGGAAATAGTATGCATGCGTGTATGTGTGTGCTTGTTTATTATGAACTTAAACATAAAACAAATCGTAACGACGACAGAGACGTGCTTGTTTCCGCGGTGCGTTCGGCTACTAACTGAAATTTTGGAGGTGCGATACCTACCGGAGGCGATGCCTTTCGCTGTTTCGAACCCTTTTTGCCACCTGGGATAATCCGACCTTAGTGAGGTCGCTAATCTGGCTAGTTGGTGATTCATCATAGTAAGTGAACAGCGTAACAAGCCAACAGAGACGGGTACTCTTCCGTCAGCAAGCCACCATAGCCTTAGCTAAATTCCCGTTTCTCCAACTTTTATTTATTTATTTATTTATTTATTTGTTTATTTATTCATTTATTTTGCGATGGCAGTATAGAATGGAGAAAGGTTGGACGATTGTGCATGTTTCTCTTTTCGCTTTAATTTTTCTGCTCCCTTGCGGTCGCTTGCAATCGCGAACCTTCAATTGGAAGTGAGCGATTGTCTTCGTCTTTATTTCATCGATGTCTGCATCACTGGGTCATTGCCGCTTTTGCGCTGTTCACTCGTTCAGTATGGTGGCGGTACCTAAGCCGCTGATAATTACCAGAGGAACTCCTCATGATATATGGTGAAGTACTAGGTTTGGTAATATAGATGAATGATAAATCGAATAATCGATTAAATCTTTACCGCAAAACGAGCAGTTCGTCATCGAAGTCCACCTTTCTCTTAATTGACCTCATCGATTAGGCCTGTTCGATTAATCGTTTTCAAGGCTTTGGCAGGAGTGGCGCGAAAATTTTACAGGAATGGCGGTAGAGCTGTGGTAGAGCGACTGCTGCGTTTCCGAGTTCGGAGTAATGCCGAGCCCGGGGCTTCGCCTCTCTTCCCCATTCCCCCTCCCCCCACCGCACTCGCTACCACGCCGAAGGCTTGAACTGCCCTCGCAATTCAAGGCATACTATCGCAATCCAGTAGTTGATCGTTCGTGCCACTACCAGTCCATTAAAGACGCGGCACAGCACACGACCCTGTTGGGAGCGTGGATTTGACATAGGGATGGAGTTCGTGTCGATTACAGCAAATCTATAGCATCCGAGCATCTATTCTCGCATGCTGGTTGTGTGGCCATTCAAAGAAGGTGTCGCTTTGCCCAAATATCCCAGTCAGTTGACATTTTCTCACTCGGTAGGAAAGAGCACATGGTTGAAAATCTTAAACCAGTAGCCTTATGTTGCCCGTGTACAGTGCGTTTTCTTGCATGCTTCAGTTGGTTTACACATTTCACTTTTGACATTTTCCTTATTTCTTGTTTAACTGTACTCTACCGGGATTCACTAGTGCCATGTATATGATTTAATTCTGCACGAAGTGCCATTTCATAACATATATTGTTTAGCTTTCGAAGTGCACTTGTGCCAGCTCTATTTAGTATTTAACAAGTTAAAGATTACCCGCCGTGGTGGTTTATAGCGGCTATAGTGATCTTCTGCTAAGCACGAGGTCGCGGGTGGAAAGCCTGGCGGCGGCGGCTGCATTTCCCACCTTAGCATTTCAATGGGGGCGAAATGGAAGAACCCTCGTGTCCCCTGCAGTGGGGGCACGTTAGAAGTTGCCTGGTGGTCCAACTTCTTCCAGAGTACCCCACTATGGCGTGCCTCATAATAAAATCGTGGGTTTCGCACATAAAACTCCATAGTTGAATTCAAGTTAAATTTTATCGTTTATAAAACGCTTATACACTCCTATTTCAAACGTGGTTCCACCTCTCAAACAATAAATAGGGTCCTACAAAAATAAATAACTTTGTTTCAACCTTGTTAAATGTGCGCGGCAAAAATTTCGATTAATCGGTGAAGAATACTGCCTCGAAAGCGATTAATCGATTAAAGGCTAAACTGATGAATGAATATTTGTTAATCCGCTAAAAAGATTGATCCGCCAAAGCTATGAAGTACCAAGGACAATCGTGGGAAGATATCCAAGTTATCATAGCCTGGTCGTCTTCTGTACGACGGCATCACATCGTCAGTATTAGGGAAGCCTTCACGGCCCGTTTGGAAAGCGTGGACAATGCGATATGGAGTCTCCTGAAGCACCTGCAAAACACATTAAGATGTCTGGAAACATTATCGTTGTCTTTCTATGTCTCATGCTCTCTGCCTCTTTGAATTAGGTAGCTCTAGGTTACTGGTAGCCCGGGTCGTGGCTGTCTGCTTAGAACGCGAAACACATTCTCCCCGAATTTCTTCCGCGTTCTCCTGCCCCTTCGCCACCTCCCTGAGGAACACTGAATCAAATAATTTGTGAAAGCTGCTTCAATGATAACACGTTGAAGCTACCACGTGCGTACTTAAGTGCATAGGCAAAATTTTGACTTCAGCCGTTTCCATATTTTACATACAGACACATGGTGCTCGTAGTTTAACACATGGACTTGAAAAACCTACTTTCCAGTAATTAATTATTTCGTGTCTCCGTACATTGTTGAACCTATTATAACTGCATAAATCTCTATCTAACGTATAAAAGTATAGTCGAAAGCGCTGCAACTATGAATGGCTGCAACTCATGCAACCGCGTCCTCAAATGCAAATTCAGTTGTCGAAACGCACTTGGCACTTCATACACTAGCATCCGCTAACAGTTTCCTAGTGGACGCCGAAGGCAACGGAAGAGGGTTAGCCGCTGCGTGCTGCTTAGGCGGCTAAGAAATCTAGGAGCGTTGGCTGTTTACAAAGGCCTGCGAGCAACTTCTCTACTCAATAAACTCCTGTACTCTGGACAAGGTGACATCCTCCCTTGGAGTCATTGTACAGTTTGTGTTAAGCGTCGAAGGCTGACAGGGATTCTTGTAGGTTTCTTAAAAAATAAAAATGCACACAACGCAGAGTTCTTGTGCGGGGTTCGCGGTGATCACTCGGCATCGGTGCTCCTGCTGACACCGCGTTTACACTTCATTGACTAGTTAGGCGTTCAAGTTAATGATCTCTTTCGTGCTCTTACGCTTGTGTGATGCTATTCATGGAGAGATCTACCGTGCGTCAACCGATTGCAACCGTGTGGCAACCGATTGCCTAGCGGAAGATGGCTAAAAGCAGCAATCTTGCGTCAACTAAAACTCACCCAGCAAGAAATCTCATGTAACACTGATCACTAACAAATTAGACGCGGTGCTTGAACGCGTTTCAATATACTTGGGAAATGTTCTCATCGCCTGCAGCTCTTCATTTCAGTATCCCTTGATTCTTTACGATCCATGTACATCATCGCTTTTTCGAGCTCACTCGCTGCATGTCGTTTTGGGCTGCCGTACCACTGTTACACATGCTGCTTTTTTGTTTGCCTTTGTATACATTCCCGCTTAGATTAATGAAAATAGCCCCGTAGAACCAGCCTTGGCTTCACATCTTTGTAATATATGTATGGCTTTGTAATGGTCCATAAGGATATCACGTCATGCAGTAACGGAAATATAGTTTTCAATAAATGTACAGATACCTTCTTGAATTTTTCCTCCTGATTTTCTTCTGATACCTCTTCGAGCAGGCCTTGTTGATATTGCCGTTCTCCACAGCTGGCGCGGTCTCCAGAGATGGCACAGGTCAGAGGTTTGTGCAGGGAGAAGTATCTGGCATACTTTGAAACTTGTAAGTTGGACAGCCCTGTCACAAACACGTTACTCCTTTTACTCCTCCGCTTTGGCATGGAGGTACATAGTCCTTTGAGGGCCTTTCCGCCCCGAACGACACTTTCATGAAATCAGCGAGCCACAGAGCGTGCCTTTCATATCCCGCAAGACACGTATCTATCTTGTTGGTAGAAACGTTTGTGACGTGTTCCATGACGCGTTGGAACGCATCCCGCAACTTATTATTTTTTTTTTCTTTATAGGCAGCTATAAGATGCGCGCTCGGTTTTTTATGAGTAAGTTGTTGCTATGCGACGCGCCTGAAGTGCAGAGTAAGCGGTACCGCTTTGCGTTAAAATGAGTTCCAAAAGAAAAAGCACGATGTGCCTGACTTTGTAGAAACGCCACACAGTTCCGCAGTACGATGGTAGACGTTCAGTGAATTTCGGGGTCAAACACGTGCCGTAATTTCTTTCTTGAACGTTCGCGGTACAGGAGAATGCGCGTGCTAATTTTCTATAAGCAAACTGTTGCTCGGAGTGCTAGGCGCCTAGCAACAGTTTACTTATCAAAAATCAGCACGCGCATATCCTATATAGCTGAGCGAGATCGCGCCCAGTGACCATTACTGTGGCAGCGTTAGCATCAATCGTGTTTGCAATGACGATACTTGTGTGTTCTAAGAGCTCACATGTTTTTCGTAAAGCAGTTTGGAGTTGGCTACAAGCGTGGATGCACGACGTAGACGCAGGCGTCCGGAGCTGCTTCGCATGACGAGATTAAATAAGAATTCTATATCTCGGATAAAATGAATCCTAGAAGCACACTAAGCAGGACGGGTTGCTGTGATCGCACTGTTCAAGTGACTCTTCTAATCCTTGTAGTGCTCTGTCTCACCATAGCCGCACAAAAAGAAAGTGAAAAAAAAAGAAACTGTGTATGAAGCTTATTCCTTGCTGTACGCCGTCTCTTCTTGACATGTCCTTACTGTGACGTTTATTATTTTTGCTGGTGCAGCACAATGTTTCAGCAGTCGACGAGGCAGCCACGCGGCAACCTGCTGCGAACTTGGAGGACCAGTTGGCAAAGCTGATGCGGAGCGCCATGCGTTTGGCCATGCCCATCGCACAAGAAGTGATGGCTCAAGGAACAGTCTCGCCGGCGTGCATATCCAGCCTATTAGTTTTGTACAAGGGCCTGGCGCGCTACGAGATATGGGCGCTGAAATGTGAGTCGCAGCACACGTTGCATTTGTTCCGGGTGGGATGTGGAATGGCCGAGGTGGCCATTAACGATTTCGCGGCTGACTGATTTGCGCGAAGATACGCGTTGTCTCGAATACGTTGGGACGTCGTTGGCGGTCGGGAAAGAATACAGAGCAAATAAAAATAGAATCAGTTTGCATCAGCACAGACCCAACCAAAAGTGCGACACGTACAGCAGGACAGAGCGCGAGAAAACGGGACATCACCTTGAAGCACTGACCTTTGTTTGCTTGGTTAACATAACGGGAATGCTGATGAGAAAAAAAAAGAAACAAACAAAGAACTACCTGAACAGAGTTATAGAACCTGTTTGAGAATGATACATGCAAGATGGCGTCAGATGTATCTCCCTGCGGCCCCGCTGAGTCGAAAGACCTATAGCTGTTGCAGGGTGTCAGCTGGCGTGCCGTCCGTGTCATTTACGTCACCACGTGCTCTCCGCGCCGCTCGCTCTCAGGGCTCCCCCAGCTAGCGGCTCGCTGTGACATCTGCTAATAGCTGACTACTTGTAAGTGCGCGAGCCCCATTTTAAGACCCGCACGGGAACGGGCAAATTCGGAAATTGCCCTGTGGAGTTGCAACTGCGTGCACGTATACATTTTTCGGTAAGCACACAGTGTTGAAACTCCTCCTAACCGCCTGTGTTATAAAGTGCGAATATAGAGCAATACTACACAAATGGTTATTTCACTATACGCCACGCGTAAAACGCCGACAACGCCGCCCGTCGCCAAGGCTGCGAAGCGTAGGCGGGCTCGGGCGAGCACTGTTCCCGTCAGCGCCTATGCGCGTGCTGTCATGTTTGCGTTCTTGATCGTAATTTAACGCTTCTTTCAGCATTCAGCGATGTCTCGAAGCAACTGTTGCGTGGTTGGGCGCTTTAACACGTACGAATACTCTTCAGGCGCGCGCTTAGTTTCCCGTGCTGCTTCGCGAGCAAGAGCGACGGTGGCGGTGGATCGCGGCTGTTCGACGGAAAAAAGCTAAGCAATCGCGCTTCGTGTACTGCAGTTCTACAGCGATCACTGTGTTTTTATTTTTTGCTTGATGTCCCTGCGCCTTTAGTGAGCGCTTCTAGGTTTAAACTTTGATTATATCATTAGGTTATGGTGTTTTACGTGCAAAAACCATGATCTGATTATAAGGCACGCCGTAGTGGGGGACTCCGGAAATTTGGAACACCTGGGGTTCTTTAACGTGCACCTAAGTCGAAGTACGTCGATGTTGTCGTATTTCGCCCCCATCGAAATGCGCCCGCCGTGGCCGCGATTCGATCCCGCGACGTTGTGCTTAGCAGCCGGACACCTTAGGCGCTAAGCAACCACGGCGGGTCGTTTAAACTTGACCGCCTCGTCTACAGTCCAGAAGATACGATAAACATTAGGTTGTTGTAACTGATGAGACGCGTTCGCCCCCTTTAAAAATAAGAGAAAGACGCGAAAAGCTGCCAGAGCATTCGCAGCGAAGCTGCGAAACGCGCCTTCTGTTTAGACGATTTGAACAAAGTGCTCCGTGTTAAAAAGCAGGTGACGGCACCTTCAGAAAAATGCCACGCGATCACCCATGCGTTGCACGGAATCGGTCGTACCTCTAGCTATCGATGGCCCTGAAATGCAACCTGCGGCGTATAACGTTCGGTATACGCTCGCCTCAGCTATCTGCATGTTGACTGTACAACCTGGCCGCTGTGAGAATATTAAAGGCTGTTGACAGGGTATTGACCTCGTTTGAGTGACAGGGTTGACCTCGTTTTGAGTGCCTCTTAAAATAACTATGCGGTAATGAGAAACGACTGAACATCGAAGCCCGGATGTCTGCATCTAATGCAGATTAATTTTACCCCGGCTGTGTGACGCGTTATTGTCAATTCTGAAATCTTCATGTTTCATTTCTTGGTTTTGGTTTTTCTTGCTAGTGGTGATAGCGAGTGCTTGTTCTGTTCTTCTACATGAAATGGGCCAATATATGTTCATGTTGCTTCAATTTAGTTGTCTATGCTTTGAAAATAATTTCAACGTAGAACGTTGTTTACAAGAATTATTTATTGCCATTCTTTGTATTTGTTTTCAAAGTGTTAATATTGCGTCAACGTACTCCTTTAACTAATTGAAAAGCGCTGCATTGGCTATTCAGACTCGAGGCACTGCAACAGGCGATACAACATGTGATTTAATTCGACATTTCAGTGCGAGGGTGATACTAGTAAAAATGGTGCTGACACTAAAAAAAATAACATAGGTATAAAATCAATATGGCCTTGACTGACCAGGGAGGCAAATTTTCAGCTATGGTGTCTTCCGATATCCCACTCGCGTGCTCCCGTAAAATCATCAAAATTCTCTGTTTGTTTAACGATAGGACATGTAAAATTCATGGTTGCAGACAGTGGTAAGATGCAAGCATAAAAACAATCAACCCTTAATTATTGCCGGAGTCCCATATGTGCTATTTTTCTCAAGCTCATCTTGCTGGTTTTCAAGCTTTACCGTCGCTGGCTTCTCACGTGGTCGCACCTGTACGAATCATTTGCAGGCGCGACGGCGCTTCCTCAACCTACAATACAAAAAAAAAACACCGCATGTAAACGAAGTAAGTGTGTGCATAGAGAACGTTGGTTCACGGGCCAACAAGTGAAGCCATTAGCGGCCGGAACAGTATAATGAAAACGGCATACTGGCAATGAGCTCCATTTCGTAGGCAAACTTTTTGATGCTCATCTGCGGCAAACACTTCGCGCGTAAGGAGACAATGTCGTCCCAGACAGCCGGGAAGTCGCACCCATGTCCACTATTGCACAGTGCGATTTCCTCGCGCACACTGACACCGCAGAAGTAACTATCTGGGACGCACACAAGCGGCAAATCGCACGCACACACTTCACTCATGCCTGCAGTGGTAGCAGACGACTCCGGCACAAGGCCCGCCTGCGGTTCGAACGGCCACCGCTACACGCCTTTCAGTGGCGCCCCAATGCCCCGTTTTTTTTAATGGGCGCCGCCATACTGCTACGCAGTGGCGCCATCTATGGGCAGTCGGCATGCTGGCTTGGGCGAGCGCTCCGTTTTGCATGGCAGGTATACGCCCGGCGGTAGTTTCTGGCGTTTGTTTTCGCGCTCGTGCGGTATATTTAATGTGATGTCGTGCCTTCTACGTGAAAAACGGTTCTGTGAGACGTGCCGAAGTGATTCAAGCCGCCATGGCCGTACTTTCTGCCGGCGTTGAGGCGGACGGAGCACGCAGCGCGATGCGTGCGCGCGTGTTTGAGCCTACGATCAGCCACGGAGATCAATTGTGTACTTCTGAGAATTCCATTCACTAATGTTACCTTATGTCAGTATTCTTTAGTTCTAAAGTGCAGTTTAGGAGCAATGAAACATACGAGACGATCATAACAGCGTGGGTACCGTTCTGCTACGATAGGAGCTGGGCTGTTGTACTTTGACAAGCGTTCGAACTGTTAGCTGCCGATTCATTTATTTGTTTAAAATACTTTCAGGGCCCAAAGGCACTACAGAAGGGAGTGGGAGAGAAAATGGCAAGACGTCCAGCAAAAAAAAAAAAAAATATTACAAGGCGTCTTGAAAAGCGATATTGAACTTGTGGTCATCAGTTATGCTGGCGATTGTGGAGGGAAGGTGGTTCCATGCGACACTTGTTCTAATAACAAAAGAGTCATTACACAATTTTGTGCGACAAGACGGTAGACCCACCTTGAAGCGATGATCGGTCCTTGAAGATATATAATTAGGCGGATGAAACAGAACGTCCTTCAGCTCGTTGTTGTAATAATAGATTTTATGAAAAAGGTTAAGGCGAGATGACTTTGGACGCAACGAAAGGTCAGGCAAGTTTAGGGTTTGCTTCATAGGTGTGACACTGGAATGACGTCAATAATTCGATAAGATGAAAGGCGTTCAGCGATTCTGAATGGCTTCAAGAGTTTGAGTGAGTGTAGTCCGAGTAGGATCCCATATGGCACATGTGTACTCTAGTTTAGAACGTGCCAATGTTTTGTACACTGTTAACTTCAGGGACCATGGGGCATCAAAAAAGTTTCGACGCAGATAACCAAGCATGCGATGGCATTGTTCGTTACATATTCGACATGCGTATTCCACGAGAGATTAGAAGAAATGTGAGCACAAAGGTATTTATAGCTGTCAACGGATGGTAATGAAATATTATCGAGGCAGTAAGTACGCGGACAATGGTTAGTGCTGTGGCGAGAAACTTGCATGCTTCTACATTTAGTTGTATTAAATGTCATGAGCCATTGACTGCACCATTCCAATACCCTATCTAGATCATGTTGCAGATTGAGATAATCGTCATGGTTAGTAATTTTCTGGTAAACCACGCAGTCATCTGCAAAGAGTCGGACAGTTGAGGAAGAAAGGCAATTAGGAAGATCATGAATATAAACCAAGAAGAGCAGAGGGCCCAAAACGGACCCTTGCGGGACGCCAGATGTTACGGCAGAATTAGGCGAAGAGAAGTCGTTAGCCGTCACATACTGACTACTGTTAGAGGGAAATTCCTTAATCCATGCATGTACATTGGGGCGTATGTTAAGTTGATTAAGCTTGAAGATAAGTAGATTGTGTGAGACAGAGTCAAATCCTTAAGCAATATCTAAATATATGCAATTAGTATCAAAGTAATGATCCGCGTTAATAAACAAGTCGTTAGTAAAACATATCAATTGCCTTTCGCAGTAAACTGCTTTACGGAATCCATGCTGGTAAATGCTTAAGAAGGAATTGAACTCAAGGAATTCAATGAGGTGCGAGTATATTATATGATCTAGGATTTTTACTGGAATGGATGTTAATGATATGGGGCGGTAATTATTGGGGGAATGTACATCACCAGGTTTATGCACAGGGACCACCTTCCCTATCTTCCAATCAGAGGGCAGTGTAGACATCTGTATTGACTGTTGAAGAAGCTTTGACAATATCAGTGAAAAATGAACTTGTGTACATTTCAGCATTATTGATGAAATACGATCTGGACCGGCCTACGAAGACACTTTTAAGTTTACAATCAGCCTTTTGACACCAACTGTATCAATAGCGATAGAATTCATTGGTAAGAAGCTGGTTTTTGGTAAATGCGGAAATATTGAGGGCACCCCTCTTGTGAAAATGAGTAACAAACACATTGTTCAGAACACTGCAGCATTCTCTTTGAACTACTGAAACATTAGACTGGATTAACTGAATATGTGTCCTTTTAGTACAGTTAATAATGCTCTAAAATTTACGGGGATTGGAACGAAGTAGCAAAAGAAGAGTTTTATGAAAGAATTCCTTCTTGGCTTTTGAAAGCGCAGTACAGAATTCTCTGTTAAAATTTTGATAGCAAGACCAGTGGTCTATTTTGGCTGTGAATTTTGCGCGTCGAAATATCCGCTTCTTTTCGTTGCGCGTGCGCTTTAACGTGTTATTAAACCACGGAGAGCGAGTACTGGATGAAACTTTCCTTTTAGGTACAAAACGATCAATAAGAGATAATAGTTTGTTTTTATAAAGCAACCAGTTGTGCTCAACCGATCGCTGCTCAAAACCGGCAAGAAACCGATCAGCAAAGACCTGAAATTCCCTATTCATTCTAGTTACGTCTGCTTTACCGTAGTATTGGATGACCCTAGTTTTTTTTTTCTTGTTGGAAGCCTTTGCTCGTAGAGTGAAGGGAATTATAGAGTGATAGCTAATTCCCGGTGAATGAGTTAAGCCGGAAGCTAGGTCTGGTGCAGTGGTGACTATTAAGTCTAGAATATTAGCGGAAGTGGGAGTTATGCGAGTGGGAAAGTGAACGAGCTGAGTTGAGTTGAATTCCTGAATTCCTGAAATTCCTGTCCCAGAAAGACTTCTACGACAACATCCAGATTCAAGTGCAACAATGCGAGAATAATCGCAAGTACACCAAACAAAGACATTGCGTACGACATGCTCCTCAAGATCACCAGCATCCAGCTTGGAGGGTCCATTTACGAAGTCAAAGCACATGTCAGGACCCCAGAGAGAATCAGCAAAGGCGTAATCTACAACATCCCGCCAAGCACGAGCGAGGAACTACTACAGGGGCTACGAGTATCCGCAAGATACACGGTTCTCGCAGCACGCATGCTGGGAAGATCGTCAACAGCACTCATCTACTTCGACGGACCGCACGTCCCATACAACATCATATATAAATGCTGTGACTACCGCTGCAAACCATACAGGAAATCTGTGCAATACTGCAGAACCTGCGGAGAACTAGGGCACCGGCAAGATATCTGCCCGAAACCCCTTATCAACTTCTGCTACATGTGCGGGATGGAAAATCAACCGGGAGAACATGACTGCCAACTCAGTTGTGAAATCTGTCAGCAATCCCATGAGACAGCAGGGAAGGGGTGCCGACATAAACTGAAGCCAAATCTACCACCGTACAAGATAAGACTGCAATGGGAAAACAAGATCCAAGAGCAACAACGCAGATGTAACTCAAATTCAGACTCAGACTTTCCGGCACTATCCGAATCAAGCAGTACCTCACTACAGAGTCCACGCAGATCCGGAAGTGACTCCAAATCAACAAGTGGTCAAGCAAACGATGGACCCCAGTGAAGATCACGATCTGGATCCCGTACACGCAACCCACAAAGGCGAGTCACGTATGCAGACGCAGCTGGAGGAAACACACGAGCACAAGAACCCACGGAAACCGAACGAGACCTACGAGCACAACTCCAAAATCAGCAAGCCCTCATAGACAAGCTCATACAAAGGTGCAAAGAACAAAACACCGCCAATCAAGCCTCGAAACCTCAAGGAATGCCAAACATCCCACCGCCCCTTACGGAAGAAAGAATCAAGGAAATCGTAACAATGGAGGTGCGGAAGCAGATACAGGAGGCCATTGCCACTTTTGAAAAGGAGATAACACAACAGCTCCTGCAACACATCACCGCTCAGCTGGCCCCTATCCATGCTACCCTCCAAGACCTCAGCAACTTCATGTCCATGCCAAGCAGAACCACGTAACGAAAGCCACAGTAGAAAAGCTACTCAACAACACCGACACGGCTCGCAAGAAAGCAAGTAAAGACCTCCACAATGCAGCCAGACCGGAATCCATGGCCCGGGGCGAAGAGGACGATATCGAACAAGATGGCGAGTAATACCAAGAAGAGATTACCACAACTCCCAATGAAGCTGTGGCAATGGAACTGTCGCTCTATCCGATCCAAACGAACAAACCTCCAAGAACTGACCAAACTGGAACAACCAGATATCATCGCTATCCAAGAAACTTATTACACCAATCTGCGCATACAGGGATAGGATACACACACCGGATCTCACAGAACAGCCATCCTGACGAAGAAAAATCTCACCACGCAGGATCACACAATTCAAGGAACAACCGTGGAACACACCCTAGTGGAAGTGCTACCTGAGAAGAAGACACACCAATAACTATACGTACTATGCTTATATAGCCCACCCAGGGATCCGTTATCCGACTTTGTAAACTTCATCACGCAAGCCAGAAAACTATCTAAAGGACATAAACTCGTAATAATGGGGGATTTTAATGCCCCCCACACAGCATGGGGTTACCAGCACACGACCAAGAAAGGAGCGCAAGTGCACGATTCGGCGCAACAAAATCACCTCACCCTCTGGAATGATCCTAAACTACCGGCTCGAATAGGCAACAGTGTGTCCAGGGATACAAATCCCGACCTCTCCTTTACAGTAGGAATATCCAAGGCGGAATGGACCCGACTGGAAGAAAATCTCGGCAGCGACCACCACATCCTTCAGCTTGAAATCCTGCACCATAAGAAGTCGAGTAGAACAGGAACGGCAAAACTGACGGATTGGAAGGCCTTCCGAGAACATGACATGAAAGAAAACATCGAAAACATTGAAGAGTGGCTCACCGAAGTGGTCAAGACGGCGCAGAAGCACACTAAAGTCATCCAACTCACGATGGACACGCCGGCCGTAGACTCTGACCTCCTACATCTTTGGGATGCCAGAAGAGGACTACTGAGGCGGTGGAAAAAGACGAAACTTAACCGCAAACTGCAGAGACGGATCGCTCACATAACAAAGCAAGCAGGAGAATACGGAGATCAGCTCAGCAGGCAGAATTGGCATAAACTGTGCGACCAACTTCAAGGCACACTCAGCACGAAGAAGACCTGGCATATACTGCGAGCCCTTCTAGCTACCACCAGAACCAAGACCCAGCAAAGACATGACCTCAAGAAAATCATCAACTCACATCCAGGAACAAACAAATTCTGGAAGAAATGAAGCTTAAACTTGTCGGAGACAATGCCCCCAAGGTTACCGATCCCCGACCGTACAAAGGCGAACCAAATCTCACCCTCGATAGCCCTTTTACGATTCCTGAACTCCATGCCGTCCTTGCCAAATTGACCCGTAACACATCGCCAGGAAATGACAAGGTGACGAACAAGATCCTACGAAACCTCCCAGACAAGGCCCTAAATGGACTCCTCGAGTACATGAATAACTGCTGGGAAAAAGGTGTGCTCCCAGCAGAATGGAAGCACGCAAAAGTAATTATGATCCCAAAACACAACAAGCCACTACAAATCAGCAACCTACGGCCAATCTCCCTTACTTCCTGTGCTGGAAAGCTGCTCGAACACATGGTTCACGATCGCCTCACCACATACCTCGAAGACTCAGGACTCATGCCCGACACAATGTTTGGCTTCCGACAGCTCCTCTCAGCAAAAGATATACTACTACAGCTCAAGGAAGACCTCTTGGACGACCTAGAACGCCACAAGAAGTTCTCTACTTTAACAATAGATGTAAAAGGAGCCTTCGATAATGTGAAGCATGAAGCAATCCTCCAAAATCTCTAAGATACAAACTGCGGAATCCGGACCTACCAATACGTACACGACTTTCTCAAAGATCGCACGGCTACGGTGGGTATAGGCAACATCCGAAGCGACAAGTTCGAAATGCCCAACAAAGGAACTCCACAAGGGTCAGTCATTTCACCTTTGCTGTTCAATCTCGCAATGATTAAGCTCCCACAATGACTCGATGGCATCGAAGATTTAAGTCATGCAATATACGCCGACGATATAACGTTATGGACAAAAGCGTCCACAACCGGCCAACAGCAAACTACTCTCCAAGAGGCAATCGATCAGATAGAACAGTACCTCTCAAAATGCGGTCTCCAGTGCGCCCCCGAAAAATCAGAGCTACTTATACTCAAGGCAAGGACCCGGGGAAGACCACCAGCCTACGTCGCTCCAGCTCCCAACGTCAGACTCAATGGAATCGACATCCCTCAAGTTGGCTCCCTCCGCGTCCTTGGCCTCACAATACATAAAGACGGTTCTGGGGCAGCTACACTTCCGAAGCTTCAGAAGACCCTAACACAAGTAACCCATCTCATTCGGCGTATAACCACCCAAAGAAGAGGACTTAAAGAGCAAGAAACCGTCCAATTAATCCAAGCACTCCTCATAAGATGGATCACATATGGCACCCCGTATCTACTCATCAAGAAAGCTGAAATTGAAAAACTCAATATCATCATCAGAAAAGCAATCAAGAGCGCACTAGGACTCCCCAGTACGACCTCAACCACGACACTCCTCAAACTTGGCCTCCATAACACCTGGGAAAGAAATGAGTGAAGCGCACAGAGCCAGCCAGCTGGAACGCCTTAAGCTTACTCCAACAGGCAGAGCAGTACTTCGCAAGCTCGCATACTGCGAAAACTTCATAGCAGACTCAGACGCGAAAGCCCGATTGCCGCCACTTCTTCGTGACTCTATCTCAGTCGCTCCAATACCTCGCAACGTGCATGCAACATACCACAAAGACAGAAGACAAGCAAGAGTTAGAGCGCTTAGCAAGAAATACTCAAAGAACCCCAACACGAGATATACAGATGCGGCAAAATACCCAGGTGGAAGAGCATACGCAATTACCGTGACCAACAATCAAGGGAAGGAGCTAATCGCTGCCACCATACCGGCCAGAAATCCAGAAACGGCGGAGGAAGTGGCCATCGTCCTCGGCATCGCCACATGCAAAGACACAGCAATCATCTTGAGCGACTGGCAAACGGCATGTAGAAACTTACGAAAAGGCCGAATTTCTGCCGCAGCAGTGAAGATTCTCAAAGAAATAACAAGACGCCAAGAACTACCCGACACCTACGTCGCATGGACCCCAGGCCACGAACACCTGGCAGGAAACGATGCAGCACATGCTGTCGCCCGAGAGCATACCAGCCGGTATTTCCTGCCGCACGGTCTCCGGAAAGCGACGAGGGTGGAGGACATTCCCATCAACTACGCCGTAATATTGCAACATTCCCGACTGGAAAGAAGACAATATCCTCCACCTCATCCAAAATTAAGCAAGGAAGAAGCCACCGCCCTCCGCAGACTACAAACAAATACGTATGTACAAGGAATTATCATGCACCGAATGCACCCCACCAAATTCTCATGCCTATGCCGGTATTGTGACGTACCAGACACGCTCCCACACATGGTGTTGGTGTGCCCGCACCGCGAGGAAAACAGTGAAGATGATGCCTCAGAACCGCTACAAGCGATCAAAGAAACGTGGGAGGCAATGTTAAAGGCACAGAGCCTGGAAGATCAGCGAAGTCTGGTGGACCGGGCCCGGGCTGCAGCATTGGCCAACGGCTTTCTGGACTAAGAGAGCCGCCCACCTAGGGCGAAGAAAGGACATTTTCTCACTGTTTCTTACAATAAACGTTAATTCCTCCTCCTCCTCCTTTCAGCTGAATTGTGTTTTAAGGAAACCGAGTCTCGTTCCCACCTGATGTCAGGACAATTGAAGTCACCAAGTAAGAAGAGGGGCGATTTTGGGTATCTGACGAACAGCCTATTGACAACATCGTGTAGTTCATTACAGAAGTAGAACGATGTAGTTGGTGGTCGATAACAGACACAAAAAATTATTTCGCGAGAATCAATGAACACCCGCACACGCGCACACACACAAGCGATGATACGATTGGAATTAGATCGGAAGCAAGACTATCGGCAACTGCCAGCAGAACACCACCACCATACTGGTAATCACGATCACATCGGTAAAATTTGTAGCACTTTTCACAGTCCAAAATTTCTTCATTTCACACTTTTGCAGAAAGCCAAGTCTCCGTCAGACCAACAATATCAGCAGAGCAGGAATCAATAGCGGAAGTCAATTCTACGCGTTTATTCAGAATACTCCGTATATTGAAAACAAAAATAGAGGCGTCTTTTGCGCAGGATCTGGGCGGGCATAGCTATGATGCACTGGAAGTGCCAGCACGTGCAGCTTCAATGCCAACGCTATCATGCGCATCTGCTGATCGCGCTGAAGCGATTTCGCGTATGCTGTCACACGTACAGTCAACAGCAAAAGTTTACGGGATGCGGTTTGCCCTTCAAATGCGAATTCCTGCACTGTTAAGGCATGACACTTCGTATTTAATAATCACTGTGTAGGTGGCGAAGGCTACTACATGCTGGAACATTTAATTCAAGGCTGTGTCACCACGCTTCGCAAGAATTCAGCTTCTTGGCAGATCCTGCGTCCCGTAAACTTTTGCAGTTGACTGTACGTTTTTTTTTATCCATGCTCAGTTTATTCATGCGAAGAGAGTACGGCTTCCCGGCTACCTTTGCAAATTCTGTTAGTTTCTTCCTCGAGTTTCGCGTAGCTATCCAATAATCTCCATCAGAGCACCTCATCATACAACAACAGCAAGCGCAGAGGGCGCCACGCAGCCTCTGCAAGTGACGACACCGTGCGAAACAAGTATAAAGGGCCACCCTTTGGAATACGCAACCACTGGACACGGTGGCACCGAAAGAACGCGGTCCAATCCTCTGCTTTTCTTTGTGCAGGTGAGGAAGGATTACGGCAAGTGTTACCGTTCAAGCGATCCTTTTCTAGTTGTGCTGCCGTGCCCATGGCTGTGTTGCTTGCTTGATGTTTTTTGCCTCCGGAAGTTGCTGCTTTTAGGAGGGGACATTGAAACTAACCCCGGGCCCGAAGTTGCTCAAATCTTGAAACAACTTAAGGAAATCGCAGCTGATATTAAGGATATCAAAGAAAACCACCTGGTTGAAATTGAAAAAAAGGTTGACGCTTTATCGAAACTTGAAGACAAGGTCACTTTATACCAAAACCGGCTTTCACATATTAACGAAGATGGTCTGACCCTTGAAAAGAAAATAGATGAATTGGAGAACCACAGTAGAAGACCTAATTTGATTATTTTTGGCCTAAAAGAAGCAGAGAGTGAAAACGGCGAATCACTGGAAACAGCTGTAAATAAAGGTATCTTCCAAGAACTTCTCCAACTTAACCCGATAGCTATTGAACGAATACATAGATTAGGTCGTCCGTCTGCGAATAAGAAACGACCTGTCATCTTGAGATTGTTCGACACAAGAGACAAAGCGTTAATTTTTAAACAATGCCACAAACTGAAGAGCACTACTACATCAATAAGTGAACACTATTCGCGAAAAGTTCGAGAAGTTAGAAGGAAGCTGTGGGCAAGTGCGAAAGAAAACCGCGAGAAGGGTGATAAAGTTTCCTTAGCTTTTGACAAATTATACATCAATAGTACAGCTTATATTTGGAGCGAGGAAAAATATGAAAGAATACCTGTTAAAAAAAACGACGCAGAAAAACCATACCGCCCAACGACCCGCCGTCACGCGCAAGCGCAGAAATAGGCAAGAGCGTCGCCGATGATCCAGACATGTTTCAGAACTTTCATGTTTAGAAATCTTCCAACCTGCCATCCATAGCAATTCAGTTTCAGCCAAGGACAAACGTCTGCGTATCGTGAATTTTAATGCTCGTAGCGTGGTGAACAAGACAGATTCCCTAGAAATTCACTTGCTACAACACAATCCGCGCATCGCAGTCATAACGGAAACCTGGTTGCGCAGCGATATAACAAATGAACTTGTTTTTCCCCCCAATTACAAAGTATTTCGTAAGGATAGACTGCGCAGACGTGGAGGTATAGCGGTTCTAGTTAAATATCAAATCGGAGCCACGCTTATCGGTGATACTCCCGAACTAGAGTACCTATGCGTTAAGTTATCGTGCTGGGGTCAATCCTTTGTGCTGTTCGCATTTTATAGACCGCCCGATGCTACACCAGACTACTTGAATAAACTTAAAGAGCACATGTCTCTGTATCAAAATAAGAAAATTTTTTTGATCGGCGATCTTAACTTGCCTGGTGTCAATTGGGAGCTCCTCCAAGCAAACAATAAGGCTGATGCAAATGCTAACATTATTTTTGACATTATGCTAACACATGATCTTATTCAAGTGGTTAATGAACCCACGCGTGTGCAAGGGTCATCACGTTCTATATTAGATGTTATTTTTTTAAACCGAACCTTTTCCGAGCATACCGTGTCAATCGAAGATGGCTTATCTGACCATTACCTTATTGCACTTTCATTGCCCATTGTCAAAACTACCGTTCCTAAAACTAACAATCAAAATCTTTTAAAGATTACACCAGAGCGGATGACGCCAGCATAGTTGACTACACGGAAACTTGTCTTACGCGCTTTGCAGATAATGGTAGTGATGTGTCTACACTTTGGACCACGTTTGTTACAATGTGCAGGCATTGCATAGATACATTCATACCCACTAAAACTAAGAAAGTCAATAAAAGTACGCCTTGGATGACGCGTGGAATAGTACAACTAAAGCGCAAAATCAAACGAATAAAAAAGAAGCATCCACGCATGGTCGTTATCACGGAACTCCAAAACAAACTGTCATGCGCCGTGCGCGATTCAAAAATTTTTTATTTTTCCACAACATTACCGAACTCTATAAAAAACGCACCGGATAAGTTTTGGGGATACCTTGGCAATAGCAAGAAGGCTATTACGGAAATTGCAGTTAATGGAACCATTCTTAACGACTTGAATGCCATTGCACAACATTTTAACTCTTATTTTCATAGCGTATTCTCCCGTGCACGATCAGGCCCATCTTTGAGTTCTGCAGGGTTTGAAGAGCATGAGGCGAACTTTGTATCTTACCATGGCATTGTGTCTATGTTGCTCAATTTAAAAACCAAAACAACTCCTGGCCCTGACAACCTCCCGAATGTGTTTCTTAGGCGATACGCCGAAACTGTTGCCAAGTTCTTAGTGGTATTATTCAGAGCATCTTTGTTATGCGCGAAAATGCCTGAGGATTGGAAGATGGCTCGAGTTGTTCCGGTCTTTAAAAAAGGCGATCGATTATTGCTCGAGAATTACCGCCCCATATCATTAACGTCATCTTGCTGCAAACGTTTCGAGCACATAATCGCAACTCGCATTAATGAATTCTTAGATGAACACTGCATACTAACAAGTGCTCAACATGGCTTCAGAAAAGGTTATTTCACTACCACACAATTAGTAACAATAATTGATTCAATTACCAAAGCTTTAGATGCCAACGGTCAAATTGATGCAGTGTTTTTAGGCTTCAGTAAAGCATTCGATAGGGTAATTCACAAAAAGCTAATTTTAAAATTATGGAACATTAACCTTCCGGACATCATAATTACTTGGATTACAGACTATCTGGATAATCGCCAACAGTATGTTTCAGTTGACGATCACAACTCGGGATATCTACCAGTCACTTCAGGTGTTCCTCAGGGCAGCGTCCTGGGTCTATTGCTCTTTCTTTTATATATTAATGACATAGTTACCGTAGTAAAACCAGGAACACAAATAAGGCTGTTTGCAGATGACTGCGTTGTATTTCGTACTATTAAGTCCGTGGATGATCAGGAGGAACTTAACTCTAGCTTGAATAATATATTTTTGTGGTGCGAAGAATGGGGCATGGCTGCAAACATAGATAAAACTGTCTCTCTTCGCATAACGCATAAAAAGAATCCCCTGGAGTACGCTTATCAAATGGGATCTGTTCCATTAAAGCAAGTTGAGAGTTACAAGTACCTTGGCATAACGTTCACTAATAAATTTTCTTGGAACCTTCACATTGATAACACGTGTTCTTCTGCCTTTCGTAAGCTAACCTATCTGCGACACAAACTAAGAAATGCCCCCTCAAACGTTAAGCTACTCACATGCTTAACCTATATCCGGCCAAAACTTGAATATGCTTGCGTTGCATGGGATCCCTATACTAAAGTCAATGTTAACAAACTTGAGAGAATACAGAGAAAATCTGTTCGTTTTATTTATTCCAAGTTTAAAAGTTCGGATTCGCCGTCAGAGTTGATGTTGGCTAACGACATTCCTTCGCTTGAACAGAGAAGACAGAAACACAGGCTAGATTTTTTACATAATCTAATTAATCACAAATTGGCTCTGGACCCTTCACTATATGTAAGTCGCCTCTCCACAAGGTATACACGACACCATCGTACGGATACACTGACACCCATCTATGCTAGGACAGACAGCTATAAGTTCTCCTTCTTTCCCCGGACTATTTCTGAATGGAATTCACTGCCCGCCCCTTACAACATGTGACTGTGTTTTTGTAAGTTTTTATTGTCTTTTTTGTTTTTACATATAATGTGTTCTCCTTGCTGTTGAATGAGCAAGGCAAATCCTCGACTCTCCCTTGCGTTTGATGTGCAATTCCCTTGCTTTTTTTTTACATTGTTCCGTTTGCACCATGGATTGATTTAGGTATTGTGTTTTGATATTTTCATTAAGTGTTTCTGTGAGCAATATATCGTTGTAAAGTCTATATATTTTATGAATGTATACGGGCGTATTTTGTATATGCCTTGTACTAATTGTCTGCCCGTCCTGCAAGGACCACAATGTGGTCTGCAGTATGTACTAAATAAATAAATAAATAAATAAATAAATAAATAAATAAATAAAATCTTCTCTGGCTGATACGCCAGTCCCCATGAGCTTAAATTTCGGCGCCCAGACTGCATCCCTGACTTTAGACGACGAAAATTTGATTATATTTGGTCGAGTCTTTTTATCGGTGTAGGATCCTAACCTGTGCACTCGAGAAACTTCCGAGTCGGAAATTCGTATTTTAAGGTGAGGCAAAACATCTTGAACAAGGTCTTCTGAATGAGCCCATGTCTCAGTCGGGCAGTCCAGCATGCCAAAGAATAGGTTGTCTCGTCTCGACCTGTCTTCAAGATCGTCCAATCGAGAATTGAGTGCTTGGCCTTCCATTCTGACAGTTTCGGTGATTAGACGTGGTGCATCCTTAAGAGCTGCAGAACCGTCGAATGATTCGACGAAGGAGTCATTCGCGGATAATCTTACTGTTAGGTTAGCGGCGGTCTGTACTAAGGACTCCTGCTTTGTCTTTAGGTCGTAGAGAGCTTCTGGGAGTTCAACGGGACGGTGGTCAACGTTTTCAGAAAGTTTAGTGATAGCAACAAGTATTTCTTTGTTAGTAGGACCAGGGTTTAGTTCAACGTCACCGCAACACATTAAGAGCTTTGTAACAAATACGCATTTGCACAAACATCTCAGAGAGCACACTTGGGCACGGTAGGAGCAGCAGGCAGACGTTGCTAGTCCGCTTACAATAGAGAGAGAGGGGGGGGTTTACTAACCTGCACAATAAGCAAGACGGGGTTTTTAGCGACTGCATAGCTGCAGCTCCACCGTCCCCACTGAAGGGGCGTAGGATTTCCAGTGCTCTTATATCCTCCTGCGTCGCTGCAGTCGCCCGCAGTGTCGTCGACCTGCTGACCATGGAAGGGTTGCCCCCGCTAAAGCAGGGCAGATGACAAGAGTACGCATTATTGAAGATCGGGGCCGTCAGCAACGCTGGTGATGGACAGCCGGTAATCGCTGGATCCGTAGGATGTAGCCACATGCCAGACCGAGGGATAAACTGCACAAAGAGCAAGATCGGGTTTTTGAGCGACTGCATGGCTGCCGCTATGCCGTGCCCACTCTTTATAGATTACCCATTACAGATTACATTGCGTGACTGTTTGGTTCCGTGGATCAAGTTCCACCCATGAATAAAATAGTTTTGGTTAGTAACAACAGCATACCTTAGAGTGTGAATTAAGCTTGTCCAACAAAGCGACTGTTTGCGAACTGCGCGAGCGTCTTGGATTACAAATATTTTTGTTCTGTATAGCACATGGTTCAAGCATACGGCATCAACGTTTATAGATCTACAAACGTTGTGCGGCGTACTATGTGAGGTCGTATTGCCGTGTTAGCCTGTTTTCTCTTTCCTTTTCGAGAAATAGGATAATAACCGATTTCTTTTTTTCGGTTGTGTTCGTTCCGTTCTCTATGACGCGCTCACACATATTACGAAAATTTTGTCCTCAAAAATAGCCATCACATTCTTTTTTATGCGATGCCTATCATACATATGGCTTTACAGGGCACAAAGACAATGTCGAAGCACATAGCTTATACATGTATCATGCTGGGTCACCTACAGCTCTATATCGCTGTGTGGAGCAGCGCCATCGGTCTCATGCCGAAGGCAAGCGTAGACATATAGTGATTTCAAGCCTACTAGATCTGAAATGCGTGAGAACGACGCTGGTATATCACAATTATTTGACAGCACCTGCCGCTTAGATGTTTCGTGGTTGCCTTAGGTTAGCCGTACACGAGCATGCGCTCTTATGTTTTATGTTTTATTCCCTACGCCAAGCGATCAGATAGTGAGCAGATTTACCATTTCATGTTGGTTATGCAGAGACACCGATTCTCTTTGTTTAATTAAAACCGATATACGCAAAATAGTTCACAACACACAGACACCGCAGCTGATAAAGCGCGTCACATGCTTGCGCCCCTAAGAGATATTTCCGCGAACTGTAGTTACCGATGCACCGAAAGACTTCCCTGACGATCTTACATGAACGGACGTTGCGTAAATTTTATAAAGTACGTTCTAAATCATCTCGAAATCGTTACGCAGCATGTGACAGCAGTACTTTCAAGCAGCGCCGCGCCGGATCGCACAAGCCAGAGAGGAGGACTGGATCCGCGCGTTCCCCTTTCGCCCTCGCCTCATGAAAATCAGGCGAGGGCGTAAGGCGCTGAGCACGGCGCATTGAGAGTCTTTCGGCTTTTGAGCGAGAGGTAAACACAATATTTATAGAGAAATTTGACTGCCTGATATTTGAAGCAGACCAAAAGAGTTTCTTGTTGCGCATGTTGGCGCTTAGGCTTGAATTGAAGTAGACCCTCTATGGACTTCTAGCATTTCATTACCGCATCTCGACAAGCCGTATAACATTGTTCATGTCAACTGCAATAAAAGTAATAATTTCAGTGCCAAAGGAACTACAATAACAACAATAACAGCTATGTAAAAGTGTACTTGATCATAAATGGAGCTATGCAAAACAAAGGAAGAAAAATACGACCGGGGTATTGTAGCAGTTGTAGAAAATAATTTATTATCATTAGCTCTCTAGGACTTTGGAAACCTCCAACGATGCAAGTTGTCCTCAAAGGAAGTAATTAATGCATCCTACACAGCTCGATTAACGCTAGTCAATGTGAAGAAAATTAAATCTTTGCTGCATGGCTACTTCTAGATTACCTCACACAGCCATCTTATTGGCCCCGGCGATTTGCGCCACGTTTTTCAAAATTGCTTATGCGTGAATAAACGAAGGTGCACGGGTAAACAACAGCTAAGAGGAAAATCGTGGGTCCCACAATACCATAAATTTACCATCCGCAATTAAATGCATACAAAAATGCAAAGCACACTTTGTGCTGGCAGATGAGAACCGAAGGCGTCTCCTATGAAAGTGTGGATTGTTCCGAATGATTCTGTTGCTGGCGAGTCGCGGTCGCTGGGGAGTCGCGGCTTTTGCACAGAGGCTCAGTAGTTCCTGCGAGAATTGACGCATGGAGTTTGATAACTCCTGCTTCAGCAAAGTGCAATAGTGCATAGCACCGTACCATCAGCATAAGTTCAAACGGGAAGAAGTCGAAAACTCGAACGAGTTCCTTCGCTTCCATGCTCGTATGAATTTGTGAGTGACATACTTTAAACGTACAATAGGGGCCTACGCTGCACAAAGACAGCAGCTGCAAAGTCATCACAGGTCGCGTTCTCATGCAATTAGTACCCGGGACGTTGGTGCTCTCATCAGTGATTTTCTGTTCGCCTTTGAATTTATGCTGGTGGTACAATGCTTTAAAGGGGTGCAAACGCGGTGAGATTTTCCAAAGAAAATGGTTCGTCTGAGTCAGCAAAACATATTCGCAGTCGCCTAAACGTGGGACAGGCTCATGTACTGACTGGAAATAATTTAACAAAAACATTTGCTGCGTCCATGCGTTTGATATGCAAGTTGTGCCTCACGCGGCAATCTCGACTCCGCTGCATCAGAACCATTCGCAGTAATCGCCACTTACGTTTCTCTTTCAAACTACAGGCTTCAATAAGTCTTGCAGAAACAGATTTGTACACGTTACAGCAAAAAAAAAAAAAAAAGTAACAGGTTGCAATTACTCGATTCAATGGTGCATATGATTGCAGTTACAGTTATTGCCCGACGAATGTAATTGACGAGTTACTCAAAAATAGTGGATTACTTCTACGTTACATTACTCCGAACTTTTATTAACACTGCACTGATACAGTTAATAGAACGAGCTGACCTGGTACTATCGTTGTGCCCTCTGCAGCGCATAAGAAATTACTTATCTTCACAATAATCGCTTTTCAAAATGCTCGTCAGTCATTCGTTTTCTTGTGGAGACATCAGCAGCGACACAGAAAACTCGGTCCATGAGCACGCAAGAGGGAAGTGCGGTGTTGTAGTGTTCGAATATCTCAGTTTGTGTGTGGCTGAATGCCGCGGTGCTCCCATTTGGAACCTCTGTGAAACTGAGGTGAAATAGCGCGAAAAAGACGAGGACACAAGGAAACACAGCGCTTGTCTGTGGTATTTGTTTCCTTGTGTCCTCGTCTTTTTCGCGCTGTTTCACCTCAGTTCTAAGTATGAACCAACTAGCCCTCATCAAGATCTTACTAATGCTCTATGAAACGAACGCTCTCGCCCAGGAGAGGGACGCCCCGCGCCGGCGCCAACACTGTGAGTCGGTCTGAAGCAACGTTACTAGACTAGGTCTGAAGTGGGCGACACGCGCAAAACACAGACGCCAACGGTCATGGGCACCGACGCGGGCGAGCTCGTTCGAATTTGTGCTCTCGTTGTACTTCTCGGCGCCTTTAATTAGCGTTTACTAGAATACACTCAACGTTAATGTTAGGAATGTCGTTGTTGTTTTGGCTGCGTGACGATTTTCGGAGGTTGCAGGAGAGCACCTGAGGCCTCCGTTTGTCGGTTGCATGTGCCCTCCATATGCATGTGCATGTGCCCCCCATATGACTTGCATGTGCCCCCCATATGAACACTAAAGCAAGCCAAGACGATCGCAAACATCGGTACAATGCCTCTCACCACGTCGTTTCCTACCGCACTGGCGACGATGTGCTCCTATGGGCACCTGCACGAACAGCCGGTTTATATGAGACGCTTCAGTCTCGATATATTGGCCTATACAAAGTCATATAGCAGACCTCGCGGGTGAACTGTCGCCTTACACCTGTTGATACCCAACTGACCGACGGCGCCGCGGAACAGAGATCGTGCACGATTCCCGCCTGAATCCCTTTCATCTCCGTTCACTGTCTAATGTGCGGCCAGCCTGGCCGCTTCCGTCCACGGGGGAAATTAGTGTAAGCATCTATGTGGACTTCATCTGTACAAAGTCATCATCAATCAACGGCTTGTGTTCGTTTTTGCGGAGGCGCTATTTTTCCTTCTTGGAATAAAGCATCGTCTGGACCGTGGTATTTCAATACAAACGATACAAAACTGATAAATGGAACACTGTTTACATACGGAAGACTCGCAAACCATGGTGGGGCATGAGCGCACCGCACGAGCGCGCCACGCATGGAACGTTCCGCTAAGGCGAGTAGTTCAGCGATCACTTGGCGAATTAAAATTTTCAGCCCGCACATTCGTACAATTATTACGTCGGATGTTGATAAAGCTGCAGCCGACAATTCGGCGGCACCACACATTTGGTACATGAGCTCATGTTGCTGGTTACCGGAGCAGTCTTTAGCATTTACGCCCAGTCAAGCCGGTGGAAAGAGGGGGGGGGGTCTTCAGACATATCACACCCTCCCTCATCTGGCACCCCCCCGCCCGCCCCCCCGTTGCTACGCCACTGGCCCAGAATATACTGTTTTGCTACTCGCACCTTTCAATTCTAGGTTTTCATACTTGCTCTTTCAAACTGTGTTGCTTTTAATAAAAAATTTTCGTAGAATCTGCCTTTTGCGACGCCGAACTGCGCATGCGCAGCGCCCTAGCGGCTGAGGACCGAAGCAATTTGGCAGGCGCACGGCCGGACTCGACTCTCTCCTCCGAGTGAGTGGAGTACGGCCGTGGTAGGCGCTGCACTTGTCAGTGGAAAAGGGCGCCAGCCGTTTCTCTTAGACTCTTACAGACCGGCACGGGACGAGTTCATGTCCTTCGCCGGACCTCCAATAAAGTCGTTTCACTGACTTGTCAGCCTTGCGATTCTCGCTGCCGCGCGCACGGAACGCTTTTCGAACATTATTGCCATCGAAATTTGGCTCGATGCGAATGTCGTGTGTCGTTTATGGCCGCACCTCCCGTGACCGTCCCAGCAGGGCAATGCGGATTTGCCGATTTCCCTGGGTAAAACGCGATCGACAGCGCCGTGAAGCCTAGATTAGGGCTGCACTTTGTGACAGGTATGTATTGGCATACGCAGCTTACCTCTCTGTGTTTGTCATTACTGACTCATATGTATAATCTAGACGAAGACGCAAATGTATGTTTGAGCTAGCGAAACAAACGATCTCTGAGCTCACGCACCCAGGTTGAGTGAAACGCGAAGTGCTTTTTTTTTATTTTTCTATCGTCTCTCTGTGACAGTCGCAAGAACGCCGTCATTTCGCAACTTCACACCGTGCGCACTTGTAGCTTTATAAACGCTCAGTGAATGTTCGTGATGTCGGACTGGTTATCTGTGGGAGCCAAGCTCACCTGCACTGCTGGGCTGACGTGGGAAAAAGCGTGCACTATGCACATGGAAGTAGCTGATAGTGCTAGTTAGCAATCGCTGATAGTTGTCGTTTCGTCATTCTTGTCGGTACCAAGTAATATTTACTTGCAGAAGGCTTTTATGTTCGTTTAGCCAATCGGGATGTAGTACGGTATGTACTGAAGGCTCATTTTCCTGTGCAGCATTTCTGGAGTCGTGTGGAGCGCCTTATTGTGTAACTGGCTCATTTCAGGGGCACCTTCAGCCGCCCAGACATCTCAGCCGCCCAGACATCTGGACTTCATACTGACACGTGCACTTGTTTATCTTTTTCGGGTGACGGCTTTGCACCGTCAAACAAATGTTATCGCTCAGCGTGGGACGCGCGCGCGCATGTATCGGAAGTTTCTCGAATGTTATCAATCGTTCTATCAGCTGTCTGTTGTCGCGGAACCAACCTTGTGTAATTTGATTGAATATATGCGCGACGCGAATGCTGCAGAACTTTCTGGAAGACACGCGGGCACTAGCGATTACTCTAGAACCATCGATCACTCGTGTATAAAAGCTGACGCGCTTGATCGACCCGCTGATAAGATTTCGACGATCGCCGACTTTGTTCGCCGCTATCCTTGTGCTTCAAGTGTAGCCTGTTTTTGTGGGCGCAGGTTTGGCCAATAAATGTTATACCCCTGTCACACGGGAAGATTTACTGTCATTCAAATCGAATGGCATTCGCATATAATCCCAATAATCCGGATTTACACGGGAAAATTTAATGTCATTCGAATGGAAGGACATTTGCCGTCGAATGAGTTAGGGGAACTCATTCGCATTAGATTTCCAACCGAATGTATACTCTTGACCCCAGATAGACAACAGCGACACGCAACGCGAAAGAATAATGCGTGCATCAGCAAAGTCGGAAGATAGTTTTTAGACTTATAAAAAGGATAATTATTTTTGCCGCGATGATATTTTCACCACGGGCTGTGCTCAAGCGCTATTACTCTTTGCATCAGGAGTCTGTTACGGTGGTCGATCATATTGGATGTGTTGATCTAAGTGCTTTAAGTTGTGAATAATTGGCATCAAAATGTTTTCGTCCATTTTAAAAGTACTCGCAAAAGTTCCTAAACGCGTTTAATAGGCACAAACTTTCTTTGAATTTCACAAATTTTGTTCCAGATTGTCATTGCTATCATTTGCGAGTGCCATTATATTTTACTGTGTAGCACCGCAAGAGACCGAATGGCATTCGATGCATCGAATGCCATTCGATTCGAATGACATTAAATCTTCCCGTGTGACAGGGGTATTAGTTTCATCATTCACAGTATTGCTACTCTGTTCATTACTGTCACTACCACGTGACAATACCGACGCTGTTTGCGTACACGCACCATTTCCAAAAAGGACGCGGTTGACCGCTACGTTCGTGCCGCGGCGCGTTCTAAGAGGAAGACAGGCGCCTCATAAACAGGAGGTATCACCGATTTTGGTCATTCTGACCGATTTTGGCGTTTTTGTAGATGTACACAAACTTGACGTATACTTGACGTACACACACTTGACGTAAATGACGTATGTAACTTGGCATACTGTTGGCCTCTCCACTGTCTGTGCATGTATGTACGCCTAGCACTATGGCACACCATAAAGCAAGACATGCAGTGGTGAAACGTGACATTCGCCCTGAGAACTACACGTCATGCCCTGTTCGAGTCATGTGTTTTTGTGCGTACTCAAAGTGTTTTATTACTTATTCACTTTACGCCACAGGTGCAGCGGTTTAAGGCCAAGAAGGAGCTTGTAAAGCGTTGCCGAAGCTCTTCTTCCAGCCGTACGCCACGCTGAAGAAACCTCCGGGTACAAAGAATGCACCAGCGGGGTCGATGGCTATAGCTGACGGTGACAAAATATGACGGCGCGTACACGTTGTTTCCGTCTTGTCTCACGCGCTGCTTGTTTGGTCGCCAGTCTCGCGTGGGGCGGCTCTCGCGGCGCGCAGCGGCGCCTGCCAAGTTATTTCTCGTGGCCACCGCACGATAGTGCCACACTGCATCGCAAAAGGCGGATTCACAGGAAATCAAGCGCCCTTTGTAATTTTGGCACGTCTTTCTTCCACGCAAAAAGTTATTCACCAGAAGCTATTTAATAAATCTAGCTAAAAACGACATTGTTTTCTTTGCCAGTTTAGGGCTACTTCTTTTGTGAGACAGCGGCTGTTTGCGGAAGCCTGCGTACTGCGACATGACATTGGTATTGTAGTGAAGAGTTCAGTCATGTCACGCCCAAACACCACCAGATGGTGTCGCCTTCCGCTCATCACGAACAGCGCAACCGACCGATTGCACTCGTCGTATCGTGGAATTCCTGCCGCTGTGCGGGTGCACCTCGCCGTTCTAATCGTGCAGATGCCCTCGCATCAGTGGTGACGTCAGCTGGCGCGTGTTCTCGCTCGCAGCGAACGCGTCACTCGATTTCAGCTGACAGTATGTCTGGCGCTGTGTCTCCGTGGCTGTGCCAAGTTCACGTGTCAACTTCGCACAACGCCAAGAACGCTTTTGGCCGTCTGCTTTGACGAGAGCATGTAGTGTGGAAGACGCGAAAGGTCGAGAAGGTGATATAATATTACCGGAAGAGATGCTCCAGAAGATCGCCTCGGAATAAAACTCACCTTTGGTCAGCGAGATATATGCCACCGCGGCTCATGCCGATTAAGCTGGATTCACACGATGAGACGGATCACCGATTCAGTCCACGTACGGCCGTACATGTCGTGGCATTGCCGCAACGACTCAGGCCGCTAGCGGCTCGCCTGCATTGTTTTCGTGTATGGCGTGATTCGCCGACACTGAGATACGTCATGCTCATCATACTGATATAATCGGCAATACATCCGGTGTTGCGAATTCAACTTGACGGGCTCGTCGCCAAAAGCCGCTACGCGTTTATCGACAAGCGCCTTTTTGCCGCTCACCACAGCTTCACTTACACCGATTTCCACAGTGTCTAGAATATGCATTTTTTTTCTTGACTTGTTCCTAAAATTCGCGCATCGCACTGTGGAACGGAGCTATATCGCGACCTTGCGGTATCACAACCCAACTTCCAATGAAGAGGACGCGCCGCCTGGGCGGCGTGAGGATTAAAGAAAGAAAAAAAAAAGTGTTTTCGGTTCCTGCGGAACCTTTCGCATCATTTTTGCATGTTCCCGACTACTTTCGCTCGCAGGACCAAACTTGCACCTCTCGCGTCGTTATTTGATTTGTCGTTTCGCGTTATCACTTTCAGGTAATGCTCTAACACTTCTGAACTGAGAAGAATACTTTAGACATTTGTTTCTAAGCGTATATAGAGGGTCTAAACTACGCGCTTTCAAAGCTTTAACAACATATGGTGAACAGATTGCTAACGCAAATAAATCGTAAAATATTTAATTTAGCGCTCCAAAAAATGGGCTATATAGTCACGACGGCATTTTGAAAATTTCCTAGAGCGCTCCCCAACATAGCACAAGCTTGAAATTTCTTAATCAGGCTCCTCCTAATAATACGCTTTATTCCGACTAAGTTTCAACGGGATATGAGCCATACTTCAAAAAAGATACGTTGATGAATTCCCCATAAACTTCCAAAGCGGAGTAACATAATTTTGACAATTTTCCACAACGCGCCTCTTAACTACTCCACAGTCTCCTAATTTTGGCCGCATATTGAGCGTCAGATGACAACATATTGAAGTCAGCCAGAGGCATACGCTGATCAATACCAAGCACCTCGACGAAAGCAAAATGTTAAGGATGAGGGGCGTTTATGTGCAGGTGCTAGATGAGGATGGCATTATAGGCATTATGGTCTGCTACCAACGCCCAATATTCATCTTTCTTGTCGTCTTTGTTTCGTCGCAGCACTATTGTTGCATTATGCTCTAAATTTATTTGCGCTTGTTTCAATGGGCCATGCAGTGAATTTTACAGCAAAATAATACACAATTGGGGGGCCCTTGTCACTAGCCTCATTCCCTTAGCAAGCTATACGAGAGGTCTTCTGCAGTTCGTAAGGGAGACTGATCAGCGCGACTATCCTTGACTGCGCAGTAAAAACGCCGCCTTGCGTATGAACAAGCGGGTGAGTTTATGGCACTCTTCCTTCTTGTTTCATTTTTGTGTCCATTTCCTTAAGCCCCAGTGCAGGGTAGCAATCGAGAAGCAGCCTGGTTTCCCTGCCCACCTTTCCTCTCATCTATTCCTCTGCCTCTACTGCTTCTTTTATACCTCTGTCTCGTTTGTGGTAGTCAGCCACTGCCGCAGGAATGTGACATTGTGGACTGAGATGGTGGTAAAACGACGCCACACAAGAGAGAGAGAGAAAGATCTTTATTGAAAATGCCGAGTGTTCAGCCAGCGTGTTTTGGTCTACATGCTACTCTGCAGGGATTGGGATGAAGGAGAAGAAAGGCCCTAGAAGAAGGTGGGCAGAAGAAGAAAGGAAAATAAAATAAAACAATGCAGGTCGTGTGATGTTATCAGTAATAGGGTAAGTGTCCGATGCGACAAATGTAGACGGTAAATGCAAAATAAAATTAAATCACAATCTTGATGAGAAGACGTGCGTGAGTCATAGTTTAGACAGTAAACCGGTTGTCTCAATATATGAGAACAAGAAGTCCAAGGTTTTGCGCTGTTTTGATGGGCAAGGCCGGGGACCCAGCATCCGATTCAATGTCACAGAAAAGACTCCTTACACTCTGTAGACACTGACTACGAACTCGAACTATAGAGCTTTATAAATTGTAGAAGGGCGCACACGTAAAGTAGTTGGTGACTTCACATCGTGAAGAAACATGGTGACGAAATGTTTCGTTTTCCCGCCCTCTTGATATAAGTTTTACATTGCGTGTTGGCTGGTATATGTTGTGGTTTCAGCAACAAGCGTCAGTTGGTAGTAACTGCTCTGTGCTGTGCCTTTTTAGCCGTCGTATGGTGTTTTCGCCGTTTCTTCACCATGTGGCGATTTATATCCCCGTATACGCATGGCTACATGTCTAAACACTTGTTCAGATACGGAAAATATAAGCCATGATGTTGCGTTAAGCTATGTGTACGCAGTATGTTGTGCCACAACTACAATTACGACACTTTGGTATCCTTTGTTTTTCTTTCCTGTTTCGCAGTTGTCGAGTCGGTGGGCATTCCAGCTGGAGTACTTGAGATGAACAGTGGCAGCCTCGGCCGCTATGATGAGTGCCTGGGAATCGCAGTGCCGGAGGGTGCTAACAGCAGCCTAGTGGCGTTTCGGGGCTCATTCTGCAGCGTCTTCCTGAAGGCACAAGGGAACCCATTCTTGAGAAAGCTCATCAGGCGCGTCTTCGAGAATACGCCGGAGATGAAAAAGCGCATAGGAAGCTTTGAGGAGTTCGAGAGCCTCCAAGAGAACCCGTACCAGCTGGGCCTGCGTGCCGCGCTCTGTGCCCCGTCTACGTGCGCAGCCGCCGACATGGAGAGCTTGCTTGCAGCTGGTAAGTTGGCCCAGCCTTTGTTGGCTCGACACTTACGCTGTCGCGATGAATGGGCTACGTTGAGAAGAACAAGTATGTAAGGTTGGTGCATTCATCCAGACAGCTTACGTAAGTTTATTTATGGCGGAATTCACACTCCGCTGTATACGCTGCTTGTAAGTGCTCCGAGGTTACGTTGAAGCACTTCAACGCAGGCCCTCTGCAGCGTATATTATGCATAGTTCAACGACGAACAACTAGCTCGCGTTCTTACCATCAAAGGTTGGGCAGTTAATCTCTTCGTTGTTTGAAGAATATCAGCCGTCTCCTTGCCGTAGACGTTTTAAGAGGTCTTAATCGAGAAGAATGAGGGAAATTAAGGGGTTTGATCTTTAGTAACAATCACGTGAAGAGAAGAGACAATAAAGTGAATTAAAGCGTCTCCATGCATTCACTGTCTGTTAGACTCACATAATATGCCTGGAGTAGTTTGGCATTCAAGAACTCCTTTCCAAGTCTTCCAAGGACTCTCCAAACTTTTAGAGCTGGCTCTTCCTCTGTCGACAACAACTCTGTACCTGTTATTCCCGTCACTCACTTGGTTTTCGGGAGAGTGACCAGCAGCTCCGCGAGAGGTATCATGGCCTCAGGGGTAGAGTTAAAAGGGAGAGACCAGCGCGGACGATTGCGTCCGTTGGCCCTTGATTCAACATGATATACGACGGGTAACACGTTTTTTCTCTCAACTATGTGTGTTGCCTTTTCTAGTATTAACTTCTCTCTTCATACTTAAAGGGACAGTAAAGGCAAATACTAAGTCAAGCTAAAGTGATAGATCAGTGCTTGAGAATCTCTAAGGCGTCAATATTATCGCGAACAGAGGCTTAATAACCGAGAAATTGAGGTAAACGCAGGACATGTTAAGAGGCTCCCCCGGAATCTTCAACTATTTGCCCGATGACGAAAGCACTCCTCCGTTAAATTCTGTCACTAGCACTTAACCGCTCGTTGCAAAAAACATCCTTGTATTGTATTATAAAACGAAATAAAATGCTACTTGTTCAGCTCTATTTCATATTTAGAAAAAATAACTCATTGAAATTGCCCTTGACAACGACGCGGCCGGTCGGAAAGTTTCGTTTTCGCTCGACTCCGCGCCCTCCACGCTTTCTCGTTTCACTAGTTTCATTACCGCGCAGTGCTGCGCTGGTTTTGCTGGCTTGGGAAACTCGCACAAACTGCAAGTAGCAGAGACTTTAACTTCCATGTGATGTCGCGGGATGCCCGAACGGTCTACGCCACTTGACCAAAAAGCAGCCGCCGCGGCGAATCCACCGCTATGTCTTGGCTCGGGACCGCCGTCTGTCGGGCGCCGTTTTATTCACCGACGGCAGCAAAAAGTGGTGATGGCGCGTGCAAAGTCACCACTCCCCTCGTTGGGTGGCGGCAGACTTGTATATAGAATAGAATTTACTGATAGGAAAGACAGAGAGGTCGACCTGAGCTAGTGCGCTCTAGTCTGCTACTCTGCCCTGGGGACGAGGGAAGGGGAGTGAAAGCACTGGGATGGATGATGATGATAGGAGAAGTGGTGATTGCTTATGTACAAGAGACAGTTGTCTTGCTAGAGCCGCTCGTCGAGCTTGGTGTCCTGGGGTCCGGCGGGAGATTTAAATTACGAAACAGGTATTCGGACCCTTCAGATGCAATTTTCTGGTAACTTAGTAGTTTCTTGGCCCGAAATGAGCCATTTACGCGTTCGGATACTGGCAAACCTTGGGCATCATTCCCCTGTGTTCTTCGTAAAGGTTCCTGTTGTATGAATGGTCGTATCCTCAAACGCAAAATAATCCTAAGTGGCGGCTTGGGTTATGAGTGATATGGTAAAATGTACAGTCCTCCAGAATGTCACATGGGCAAAGCCGGAGCAACTCCTCCAAAGATGTATACCTGGAAAACGGAACATACGGGAGGATTGTGACGGCCGGAAAATTTTGTGCCGGTAATTCTGTATGAATGGAGACATGAGGTGTGTACGCTTCGAGTGCGCGGGAGCTCTGAGGCGAGCAACCAGGCAACCCACATCGCGGTACCGTGAATCTCGGAAGCCATGTATTTGGCTCACACTCTTGCGCAGTCTACACTTGGTGGCGGAGTTCAGTTACGGGGCATTTGCTCATTTTATTATAGTTTTCACGTTTATTTTGAATCACATAAGCGGTTCCACATCTTCTCCTACTATATATACGCTTTAAATGTGATCTGTGAAAATTGTTTTCTTATCTAGGAAAGTGAAATTATAACGCTACTTCGTTTATTAATGCTTTCTGCGGGAAATACGATGACGTTGTATAGTATCACAGCCGGGCATTTCCTTGTTGGAACACAACTAATACAACTAGTGTGAAGTTAGAAACGAAAAACAATCTTAAGCATTACTATATAAGGCAGCCTTATAATGATTCGTGAGCTTGTATGACGGGTTTCTAGATCATATGAACCGATACACTGCGGCGGAGCTCCTCAGTGCAGTCACTTACTCGGGACTGCTGAATCTCAATGACTCACAGAACCACACGTCGACTCCTGCTCATGATGTTGACGTCACGCATATACTCGTAAACAGAATAGCTATAAGTATTCATATAGTATAGTATATAGTATAGTATATGTGGCCAAGTGCATCTACTGGGCGAACTTGTGCCCGTTAGACGAAGTATAAACACTTGGCTATTGCTAATAGCCTATAGCCTCGAGGAGTTTGATCGGGTACCCGCCGTGGTTGCTCAGTGGCTATGGTGTTGGGCTGCTGAGCACGAGGTCGCGGGATCGAATATCGGCCACGGCAGCCGCATTTCGATGGGGGCGAAATGCGAAAACACCCGTGCACTTAGATTTAGGTGCACGTTAAAGAGCTCCAGGTGGTCGAAATTTCCGGAGTCCTCCACTACGGCGTGCCTCATAATCAGAAAGTGGTTTTGGCACGTAAAGCCTCATAATTTAATAAATAATAAAGTGTGATCGGTGTCCTCTCGACGTGTAACGCCAGCTGGAGGACTTCACTGCCGCACCGCGGCCTTGATGTTGCGTGCGCTTATGCATTCCACACGGCGTGTATGTGTGTGGCACGTGTCCACAACATGTTTTTTTTTCTTTTTAGAGCCCAGCTCTTAATAGCCCGTTCCTGCGTTGAGGGCCGGCGTACTTCGGCGTCGTCGGCGTAACCGAGCGAACGAGCAGAGCGAAGGACGAAAGAGCGAACGCGGACCGCAATGGGAGAAGACAAGCGAAGAGAGCGCGAGGAGAAAAGCGGAGGAGGAGGCTAGAGTGAAAGCATGAGGCGTGAGAAGAAAAGCGTAGTGCCGCTCCGCGGCGACGATTGCTAAGAGATGGCGCCAGAGTAGCGCGCGTCGTCTGTTCACCGACGGCGTGCGGCGAGCGCGTCCAAGGGTAATATATATGAAAATAAAGCGCTGCGTTAGCAGAGGTCTGTTTGCAGTGGCCGCTGTGAAACGCGCCCAGGCGTTATCCGCGCTCTGTCCCTCGCGATCGCCCGATTAGCGAGGCACTCGTGCCACACTTCGCTCAGTTTGCAACGTGCCGTACGAAGCAGATTGTCGGCACCAGCCAATATATCTCGAAAGAAAAACACTTACAGAGCGACGCTGAAATTTCGCATTAGGCAGTATCGTAATCGTTGTTGATTTTTTTTTCCTGTTCCCTTGTGTCGCAGCTGCCGAACCTTATGGCGTACAAGTTAAGGTCCCTGTTTGCACCGATTCCTCACCGACAACGCTGGGTGCAGATCAGGTCTTCGCACTGTAAGTATTATACACGCTGTGGCAAGAATGCTTTTCCAAATCGCGTGATTGCTTCTTGTCGTTATAAAAGATTGTTCCTTTTTTGGTGACCTCGTGCAGATGAAACATATCACAAGAAATACTAAGCATCATAGTTTACGAAAATAGGTAGTTTCCCCGGTGCAAACGCAGTGTTTTCCTGAATTGAACTGAAGTAATACGTTATAATGCCCCTACGAAAATTTCAACATTTTGTTTTTCATTCGGTTCTTGCTGCCGCGGAAGAATTTCGGTTTCGACAGACATTATATGATGAGGCGCCATGGTCACACAATTCGAAAGGCGTCATGCAGAAAAATTAAAAAAAAGAAAGAAATCAAATAAAAGAAAGCTGTTCTTTCGTTGTTTTAATACACAACGTTTAGCTTAAGTCGATAAGGATTCGACCAAGACACACAGGAAATGAAAAAAGAAAAAACGTGCAGCAATGCAAGACCTTTTGGTAATGAGTTGCCTTTTTCTTTATAATTCAGGTGTGCGTTGGTCTGCTTGCTGGCGGCGGTGATCTTGGCCTCTGCCGTGGACCTGTGGCTGCGGTATTCACCGAGAACGAATCAATCAGCTTTCAAAGGTACTCGTCAATTAATAGTTATTATCGATAACTCATTGTTAAAGATTCACTGTACCTAGCTATCATTCAGGCTGAAAGACTTCAACACGACAGCGCGAGTTAAGATAGTCCTGAACTGCTAGAGGGAGGCTTTTGGGAAGGTTCCAGGTGGAACACCAATGTAAGTTGTACCACATATTAAGGACGATTACCGTCGAAGTGCTGCTAACCTTAGGCGTTCTGGGAATCAGAGACATGATTTAATTAATATTCAGCTTGAATTCGAAATTGGAACACGTGCCCAAAACTTATTAATAAGAAGAATGATAATATTATGTCTTCTTAACTACCTATACATATACACGTTGCGATTTCTAGCCATACTAACACAGGTAATTTCCGCCACTTCCTGATAACTGTAAAGCTGGAGTGCCGCGAGAACGATTTCGATCGATGCAAGGTATAGCTTCGTGATTAGTGAAACAATGGAATCGACTGTGAAGGTTTATCGCAGTCCAGAGGCGTATCTTGTCATCATCAGAGCAATCAATAGTTCCTAAGCAAACTTCATCAGAGGTCTGGGAATATGTGGTGGCGGTGCGGATGCTCGAATAATACCGTCAGATCCCGCATCCAGGCTGCAACAACCTTCCCTAGCAGCTGATTGCGCCTTTTGTGACCTTGCTCAGTATGTCTTGAAGAAGTTATGAGCTCTAGAATTACGTAAGGCTAACTCTCTGACGCTACTGCAGATGAGTGAGCTGCAGGACGTCCACAATTTTCATTTGAAAATAGTTTCGGCAGTACCTTTTTTACCCTCCGATATGTGACACAAGGAAAATCTAAATCACTTGTTTCACAGGACAATAGTACAGTAGTAGAACTACTTGACGATTTGCAAGTTGCAATGTGTGTTGCCGAAAGTGCATCTAGCTGCTATTGAATGACTTTTTGCGTCTCTAGTAGAGCCCTGGAAACACGCACAGAGTAATCAAGGCTGTGAAAAGTCGCAGTGGATTTGTAATGTTCCATGTTATTACTTAAGGCAATCGCTTTTGTTAAAAGACATAATTCCTTAAAACACAAATAGCGATGCTTTCCGAGAGTGATGGAAAGGCAATGACTAGGAATCACGAAAAAAGAAAGAAGGAAACAAAGATCACGCCTCGGAACAATGGAGAAAAAGCCGCGATACACTTTCGTCCCGGCCGTAATTGCACATGGGCGCTCATTAATAAACCCTCCCGAGACCCGCGGATACAAATCAGGGACATAATCGCTTTGTAAATCGGGTATTGTTACCGACCGGTAAATTACAAACGTGAAAAACCATTTTTTGAAGTACCACGTTTAGATTAAAGCCCCTTCATCCAAGCACCACTGCCCCTTTCCGGTGTATGAAGTGGCTTAGGTTAGACGGTGAAGGAAGCATCTCGATGTACAACGACAATGTAGCCATCACCTCATGTTTGACATGTTAGAAGCTGCTTTTCTATGCCTAAACACAGAGGCCAATATTAAATTAAATTATGGGGTTTTACGTGCCAAAACCATTTTCTGATTATGAGGCACGCCGTAGTGACGGGCTCCGGAAATTTCGACCACCTGGAGTTCTTTAACGTGCACCTAAATCTAAGTACACGGGTGTTTTCGCATTTCGCCTCCATCGAAATGCGGCCGCCGTGGCCGGGATTCGATCCCGCGACCTCGTGCTCAGCAGCCCGACACCATAGCCACTGAGAAACCACGGCGGGTGAGAGACCAATATCTAACATCGTGCGGCGAGTCGACATGCCCACAACTGCACTTCCACTGGTATGTGCTGCTGTGTGCATTTGACAGGGACAGTTGAGCGAACAATAGGTTTTGCAAGATAGTCGCAGACCAAGTCGCCATAGTATAATGACCAACTTGAAAAAAGTTTTTAGTGTCAGTGCATTTTTTTTTGTCTCTGAGAATGACAGTAGCGCTGCTTTCAAAAGCAGCAGTTTTTTTTTTTCACCGATACCTAAGTTTTTATTTGCCTTTTTGTTTACTGTTGGCGTACCGTTACATTTTGTGCGAAGATTCCAAGACTACGAAGTCGCAGCTACTGCTGGCTTTCTCGGCCGTCACCAACACCCAGCGACTCTTCGACTTGGACGCCGGCGCTGGAGGACGGCTGCGCTGTCTCGACGGGGTGCGCTTCCTGAGCGCCGCGTGGGTCGTGCTTTTGCACAACTACGTCGTTGCGGAGCCGAACAGTATAGGTACGCACTTTTCTTCTTTAACTTCCGTCTCTAGCTTCTAAAAGAGTCAAGCGTCGAGGAAACGTCGCTCACGGCACTTTAGCAAGGTGCACGTTAATGGCGGTCGAAATTAATTCGGAGCCCCCCTACCAAGGCGTCTTTCGTAGCCGCCCAGTGTTACTTCGGGACTCTGAATCCTATGATTTGATTCAGTTGGATTTGATGTGAAATGACCGTTCGCCTTGCTCTCGGAAGTGCAGGCCTTGTAGCACGCAAGCTGGCGCTCACTGATCCAGCACCTGTTGTCGCCACGACGTCAGCATTTACTGCGGGGGGTGCACTTAGCGCCTGCTACATCAACGAGTTAGGCGACGTCGTGTGAAAACCCACTGGAGTCTTCCTCGCTTTGCTCGTCAAATTGTTTGTTACGCTGCGTTGTTAGTTGACAGGACTGGGATGTCGCCGCACACCTGCGCTAGTTGATGAGTAAGCGGTATGAGATGCGTGCTGTACAAAAGTATTAATAATGTCGCAATTGGCATGTACGCACTGCTACACTAAAATACAGTAGGGCGTTGCCCACAACCGCTGACTGGCGTTTGTGCTTTTGTGATATAGGCTGTGCATGTTCCATTAGCGGCCTAGATGACTACGTCACAGTACTGAAAGTCTAACCTATCGCGCCATACCACGTTATTTATTCGCCGCAGTACTTCAATACGGTGTGTCTTGCCAAGCGAATTTGCGGCGCGATATGAATGCTCAATCCAGTCGGCAAGCGTTGTGCGGTGTAGATTGCAATGTATCATTCGGTAAATAAGCCACAAACATTTAATTAAAAGTGTAATTTGACGCCATCTTCATTACGTAAGATGCGTTTCACATTCCTCGCTTAATTCGCGGAATAGCAAAACGCTGTAGCAGTTTTACAATGCCGAGACTGTACACTGTACTATAGGGATTCTCAAAAGTGTCTAACCACAATATGTTCAATCGGGCTAGTTGGTCAATTTGCATCTTGAAAAAGCGCAACGGTACACAGTACACGATAGAAACAGCGACGGAAAGAGCAGAAATAGCGTATTGTCCTGTTGTTTCTATCGTGCACTGTCTCTAAAAAAGCTTTCAAGATTTCAAACCCTCAATTTTGTGGATATTGCTCATCTTCGTGCCTTCTTTCTTTTTCTTTTTAAAGGGGACATTCTCGACGTACTCGCACTGAGATCCAATATTGCACTCACTACCGCGTTCTCGGGCTTCCTCAGCATTGAAACATTTTTCTTGCTCAGGTAAGGATGCATGCACTTTACGAAGCAGCAAAGAATATCCTTTTCGCAAGTGCACTATAAATAAGCAGCCGGTTTAATTGGATTTAGCGTTGTGTGTGGATGCTTCTCTGTTGTCGCTGTCATAGGCTTTACGCTGAAATTTCAAGGATATATAGATTCTAGAGAGGTAGCAAAAAAAAAAAAAACGGTTTTACACTCAGATCTCCAACGAACTATATAGAGTATAGTGCATTGCGAAGCGCATTCCGGCTTGCCCGAACGTTCTTTCCAAACCTGATATGCCATATTTTTGCTCATTATAGACCATAACAAGAACATTTTGAAAAGTGCATTCCGTGAAACAGCGAGTCATTGGCTACAACTTTATGGGAACGCAGAGTTCATTTTATGATACTCCCTCTCCCTTGTTTTTAAAACAAGGGAGAGGGAAAGGAGGAACTAGCCGTTTTCCTCCTTCAGGCCGGGGAGTTCCTACTTCACATGCCCTTCACATGTCGCGCCCTCTTGTGGCAATCAAAAGGGGAGGAACGTTTCTCCCTTGCGCGCGTATCTTACGTCGCCGCCGCCGGTGACCCAGACATCGGCTACAATAACTTCTTATCGACGGAAAGTAATGCTAAGTAGCAAAACCTAAGGTCTAAATCTCTCATATCACAAGCAAACACCAGTGTCAAACCTCTTGCTCGAACGGGAGCTGCGATAAGAGAATAGTTCAACTCAAAGCAGGGCCTGGCTGCTGATGCACAGCGAGACAAGCCCGTACTCACGCATCTCGGCCTAGACACCGCAGATATCAGCCAGCGTTTCTCGTTTTAATGTGTGAGATTAGGACGAGGAGATGGTTAAGCGGTCTCAAATGTATGCATTTCTGGCCGTTTTGAAGCGCCATCCTCGACGGCTTCGAGGCGAAAGCAAAATACGTTTGCTGGTGCAGTCACCACGTAGGCGAGCGGTGTGAGCGCATCCCCGCCGCAAGCAACGCCTACAAATCCGCAGATGGAACACAAGCCCTGCCACCAGAGCAAGAACGGGCATGAGCGTACCATACAACCAGATTATGCAGCTGCATATCCAGCGTCACTTGCATGCCGGTTCGTCTGCGTCTCCGCCCGCCAACGGCGGCTTCTCCGTGATGCACCGTGTAGCGCGCACTACACTACAGAGACAGGAAGCACCGACCAATAATGGATGTATTACCTAAAAGGCGGGGTACAAGCAAACGCATAAACGAAAAGTATCCAGAAAATGAATTTGAAAAAAGCTTTTACAAATTGCTGACTTCCGCGTTGCAGTTTTGCACATACTGTCGGCGTCTGTGAAGAAAAGGAGGCACTCTCGAAGATAACATGTAGAGGGACAATTGAAACTACAAAGTACCAAAAGCCTACTGAAAGGCACAAGGGTACGGGGCAAACGGATATGCCCAGGCGTGAACGGGAGACGAAGCTAATGGGACACACATGGTACGGGCGGCAGCGTTGTGCACTGTTTCGAGTGCCGGGATTCTAAAAAGCTGCAAGGCGCTGTCGAACTCGAACGTCGGTACGAAGCGAAACCACCCTCTCTCTTTAGCAGAAAGCACGGCAAGCACGGTAAGCACGGCGCAGACACAGCTTTGCAGTAGAGGCGCTCGGAGAGAGAAGGCATACCGAAAGTCGGAGCTATCCTTCCCGGTCACTTGTTGCGACGGTTACGCTTCAGCCACTGTATTTACGCTATGGTTATAGTAGTTTTAGCCTAATAGACTGTATCGCAACAGTCTTCGTTACCACGTCTCTCCTGGAGATGGATATAATACAACCGACGCCAGCAGTTAACCTTCTGATAACGTCAATGGTGAGCGGGGCCAGTCACGCCAACCGCGGTGAGTAATTTTTGGTTCTCGTATGTAGTAGTATCCTGACATCACGGCGATTAACTTGTATCACAGCCTCCTTGGCCGCTATGCTATTATTTACGTCCGCTCTCCTCCAATATCCTTACAAGTCGCACGCAGCTGCTCAGCGTGTAGCAGCGAACGACGTCCTCGACGTAGTCGAATACTTTTACTCTGTGGACAGGATCGCAAACCATGATTTCTAAGGCTTGCTCGAAAGCGGTGGCTTCAGCGTCCCGGCAAGTCCGGCCGCCGGCAGCCGCCGGCACACCCCGCGCGGGCTCGCACGCACCCGCATTGCAGCGGCGTGCGGACGCCGCGGTTAGCAGATTGTTTCGTATTTCTGTATGCAATTAGGCGAGAAAACGTTGAAGTGATCTCAAGAGAATCTATTTTGTAAACGTCAGCGGTTCTCGAAACGCGATCCGCTACGACTTCGAAGTGAAAGGCTCAGATCGCCGTCGCCGCGGTGTTGATAATTGAAAGTCGCTAGTCAAAAAGAATTTATTATAGTGCAGTTTTATATTAACAGGTCTGTGTGGATTCGCAGTGCCTATCAAGTGACTATACCCAAACACGTATTCTATCAAAATGCTGAATTACGTATAACAGAGAATCACTCACTGGCACTGCAGTCGTCGAAACATCATGGCTATATAACAAGGTTCCAAGGCGTATGGCTATAGGCAGCTCGAGCGGTGTTTGTGTATGTATCGTGTGTTGTGGTTACTCTGTTCTGCGCAGTTGACTATGTTGTGTTGCTCTGTTGTGACTCGAGCAGTGCATGTGTTGTGCATAGTATGTATGAGTTGCTCTGTCGTCACTTTGCCGAACGGGAAGTGCAAAGTGAGACGGACGCTTAATATTTTTTTTTTTTGGGAGGGGGGGTAGATGTATGTTATGAGCGTCTCCTTTGGAATGGGGGGGGGGGGGGGGGGGTTGCGCCACTAAGCTCTTACTGTTATACTGCCTAATGTCCTACCTAGGTTACAAAAAATAAAGAAGGATGGATGTTAAAAGCGTCCCCTTTGGAACGGGGCGGTGGGTTGCGCCACCAAGCTCTTGCTATTTTACTGCCTAATGTCCTACCTAGGTTAAACAATACAAAAGGAAGAAAAGAACGCTATGAACTACCACACCCACATTTTCTGATACCCTATTGCGAAGTGTGCTTTTGTACGTCTCCGTTTTTTGTCGTTTCCGTACTTTTCTTCCACCAATCCTTCAATCGCCTCTTACTAATGCCTATTGCGGACATGTTTACTTTTGCTTCAAGGAGACCAGTGGTGCCTAAATCTACCGCTGGGTAGACGTCTTCATATTCTAATAAAACATGCTTCATAGTTTCCCTAGCTTTACCGCAGCAAGGACATGCTTCTTCCGTCTTATATCTCGCTTTATAGGTGCGTGTTTTAAGGCATCCCGATCTCGCTTCGAAAAGTAATGAGCTTCCCTTTGAGTTATCATAAATTGTTTCTTTCATGATTTCGTTTTTTCCTCTTAAGTAGTTACTCATGGCAGGTTTCTTTTCCATTGCCGCCACCCATGAGATTATTTCAGCCTCTCTGACTTTCCGCTTGACCTTCTTTGTTGCTGTGTTGCCCACCCTACAGGCCACATACTTGCTGGTAAGCTTCCTAGTTCTTTTCCTCCCCTGTGAATCAATGTTTTTCTTGTACAGATTTCTGAACACTCTCCCAGCCCATTCACTTTCTTCCATATTCCTCAGCCGTTCTTCATACTCAATTTTACTGCGAGCTTACCTTACTTCAAAACTAGTCCAGCCCATATCACCCTGCACAGCTTCATTTGTAGTCCTCCCGTGAGCGCCCAATGCGAGGCGACCAACTGACCTTTGGTTCCCGTCGAGTCCTGACTCTACCCCTGATTTAAAGCAAACAACGGCATTTCCAAAAATAAGTCTTGGAACCAAGAAAAGGTCAGATTTTAGCGCCATCTATCCAGCCGCGCAGTAACTACGCGAGACTACGAAGATCCGGCTAGAACAGTGGGAACGACTGGGCAGGCGAGCCGAATAGGTGAAGAAAACCCCCAGACAGACATCGCCCAGCTAGAGCCGCCCAGTCACAGCGAGTGGCCGCTGATGCCGACCACCTCAGCCACACGAGCTCCTAAGACAGAGACGGCCGACCAGGCAGCGACGCAGCTGGGACGCGCTGACTTGAACCGGCATGGCTGGCGGATTGGATTGTCGTGGCTTTGGTGAAATCCGAGGCGACTGGAGCCTAGAATACAACAAACCGGACCAACCAGACGGACTCGCAGACTGTGACAAAACTGTGTTTTATGTTCTTTCTCTCCTTACTTTCTTTCCTTTTTGTACTTTCAACATCTCCTGTGGCGTTGACAAACGCCTGCCCTGAGTCAAAAGGGATCAGGACCACTTACTTACTTACTTACTTACTTACTTGCTTACTTACTTGCTAACTACATGGTTTACTAATTTCAAGGCTCTCCAGCTGGCGCTAAGCGCGTTATGCTTACATAAGCCTGTGTGTGTTTGTGCGACGGATTGATGTAGGGATATACCTATGTTTACGTAAGTTCAACGCCGCGATGTTCTAGCGATGCCATTCCTTTTCGCGCTTGGACCGTGGCTAGAGCGAAGTTCCGCCCGCGTTATTAACATGATCAGCCGGCCGTCAACGGTGGGTGATAAGCAGGTCTGTCGAGTGGAAGGCATCGCTACAAAATCGTGTCGTACTTGTAGCTGGTTCCTTGTATGCGTCAAAGAAATCCTTGCGAGAGTGTTTTTTTTTTTTTGCAAATATCAGTAACGTACACTATGCTTATCACGCGTACGTTGTTTTCCAGCTGCGAACTAGCACAGTTCGTAGGCCTAGTCGCGTGCATCGCTTCGCTTGCCTGGAGTCGGCCATGTTGGTTTTGGAGAAGGAAAAAGCTTGCTCCATTTAAAGACGAACATAGGGGACATCGCCGTTTCTCCCTTAATGGAGCATAGGTCACTCCTTCTTTTCTTAGAGTGTAGTCACAATGCCACAATTCAAAACCTGCGCATGAACTTACGCAGCTCTATGTTAGGCTCAGGTAGAGCACAGAGGGCACAGCATCACCACCCTTCATCGTATCGGCCCCCGGTTTTGCCGGTGACACGGTGGAATACCGCGAGACCAGCAAACACAGTACTTTATTGAAAACCGGTATTTATACTCTATTATTAAGGAAGAAAGGGTCATGCTTTGATATAGACAGAAGCGCGATGTCGGCTTCTACCTAAGCTAGCTAGTGCGTGCGCGCATATGCCGATATGCTGTGTCTACCTTCCTCAAGGAACCTAATGGCAGCTGGCTCAACGTTTGCTGGTCTTTCGTCGTTAGTTTTATTTGTTTAAAGTTAGCTTCATACTGTGACGAGGACGATAGGCATATTTACATGTTATTGACGAATACGCACAAGATGAGGCAACGTGGCTGAAGAGGCACACGCGCAAGCGTGTTGGTAGGGAAGTCGGGCATGGTAACAATACCGCGATGACATGGCTTAAGACACTCGGGCGGCCATATATTGACTGCTGTTGGTATCTTTTTGCTGTCGGGGTTGATGAGCTGCGTGACAATGCAACTTCTGTGCGAGCAACTCCCGATGACACTGGTGAGCGAACGGGCGTTGCGTCTTGCTCGTGTCGAATATAGTAGCGGATCCGGAATTGGGGGGGGGGGGGGAGGGGGGTCTTCCCTTCTTCAGCGGAAGGTCACGGCGGCTTTGCTGCGTGGCTGGAGAGCCTGCATGCAAAAGCTCCCGAAGCACGGCATTCTTGCTTTCTGTATGGACGAATAAGTATAGGCAAGCCACGATGATGCGATATCCCCGGTTTTTTTACGACCGCGACCGTTTGTTTTCCCTTGCACGTCGTCCGTTCAAGGGACGACAGTGGCCGGTGGATCTAGATGATCTGGCTGCTCCTTCACTCGGGACACCAGATGACGCGTGAAGTAAGGAAGAAGAGTAAGAAGACTTCTTCCTTGGAACAGTTCGTCAGGAAACCGGCCATGTTCCAATGGGCATGCTGAATGATTAACTAGCATAGTGAAAAAATCTCCTTTGCTTTTGCAATCTTTTAAATTATTTGTTTAAAAATTTGCAGGGCCTTCTCGGCTAGCCCGTTTGAGCGCAGCTATTGTGAGCTTTACGTCACGTTTTGGAAGTGGCACCTTGTGGTAAACTGGGCAAAATTTTGGCTGCTAAACTGCGGGGTCTTGTCAGAAAAGAAAAAAATTAAGATCGGGTGTTTTACGTGCTACAACCACGATTTCATTATGAGGCACGCCGTAGTGGGAGACTCGGGAATAATTTGGACCACCATGGGTGGAGACACCAGGGGTGTCTTCGCATTTCGCCTCCATCGAAATGCGGCCGCCATGGCCGGTATTCGATCCTGCGACCTCATGTTTAGCAGCCCACCACCACAGCCACTAAGCAACTACGGCGGGTGCTCTTGTCAGTGCATACCTGAGATGGGATGTTGTATATATAGAAAAGGATGCATCAACCTTATAAATCATGGTGGTTGTTGTCATGTCACGCAGCTCGTCCACACCTCGAAAATTGAAAAACTAAATGTGTTATAGTAAGCAACTAAGCAGTACTTGTCACCAGGCGAAAAAATATAAACTCCCACGTGATATCCCGGCTGTGACGGTGTCGACCGGAGCATAAGTGCTTCAGTTGGTTGAATTTAGGTATGCTCTCTAAACAGATAATGCATTTTTGCACAAGTGACTATGTCAGAGTCGATGTTAGGCCTGTAAGCTGTCTCGCCCTTGCCACAAATTTTTCAATTCCGAGATGCCCTTGATGAGCTTAATTCAGTATTTTTGCTAGCATTCTTGCTGGAATTACAACTTTCATCGCCAGATTGGGAAGTACAACCTTGACTTCTGTCAATTTAGAGGTCGTTACAGCCGTTTACCATCCTCGGTTTCTTCTGTCGTGATCTTTTCCGACACTTACTTGCCGTAGCGGTGACACACCGTCTCATGCACAAGGCGTCGCACAGTCCCCTAGGTTACAAGTGACGATACCTTTACAGCGTGAAGGTGAATGTCGGTAGTGTACACGTAATTGCCGTGTCCAGGAGCAGGAGACCTTGACAGAATGTCAGCCAGTACCAAGTGTTCTCCGGGACAAAAGTGAGTAAATAATCATACTCCCCCCCCAGGAAGCCTCAGAAAATCAAGCTTAGGAAGGGAAAGTTGCACCCGCGGATTCGTAATCGATACATGACTGCATAGTTCCCTGCTAAATACTATACTACTACTACTACTGTTCATCGCACAGATCCATCACTAGAGAACCGCTGTAATTATTAGTATGTCTGCCTAAATCCTCCATGTGCGCATTCATACACCTACTAAGAGCACCGGTTACAATTTCTTGAACTCATTAATATCGATTCTAATGCAATAAATCAATACTTTATTTTTATCTTTGCTATCACTACCTGTTCATAGGTAAGCTGCTCCAAGCCACGGTTTTTCGCCTTCCCATGTGTAGCTAATCCATAAATGCTCCTTACATGTCTCTTTTATCATTTCCCACTTCATACTTCTAATTCCCATGGCTACGCCTCCGCCTTTCCTTGACACAGTTATTCTGTTGCACCCCTCCCGTAGAAAATTGTCAATAACAGATAGCTGCTCCAAATCTCGTTGATGCGTTTCGGTCAAGGCGTACACGCTAGCAGCTTCATTATTCAGCTGCGTTTCCATTTCCAGCCAATTTCTCTGCTAGCGGCCACCCTGCATGTTTCTGTGACAAATGTCAAAATCGCTATTCTTATCCCTTGTGCGTTTTTTCTTAACTCCTTGTCGTCTAATTCTGCCCCTTGCTGATGTGTCGTAGCCTTCAGTACTTAATCGTGCTTCCTTATTGCGTCGGGCCCGCCTAAACAAACTAATGCGCGCGCCGCGAATCGACATCCAACAAGCGTTGCTGTACACTATCGTTAAAATATATCCCGTCGCGCAGGAAAGCGCCTTCGTGGCCTGCTCAGAGCACTTCTCGGCTGATGTCAATGACCGTACAATTGATTGCCTTAGCTAGCGTCCAAATTTCCCTGTTTACTGCAAGCACTGCTCTGTCAATTGTTGCATACACCTGCCTTTCAACCTCTGGCACGGTGCACACGGCTATTTGCTCTTCATTTGAAAGATTCCGCAGGTTGGTAACCTCTCTGGCTATTTGCTTCGCGATCCCTGTCCCCCGTCCTTGCAGTATGCCAACCACTCAGCCCATTATCACCACTATTGTGTCCCCACATGTTTTCCTTGGCTTTCGCTGTCACTTCCCTAATCCCTAATAGGTTTCCCCGGAAGCACGCTAAGCTGGACTCGTTCGCCTGCCCCTACCCTCTCTGTTATCGCCTGTGCCACTTTACACATGTCGGAATCCCCAACAAGGACAACTCGACGGTTTTCTTCCTCCTCGCCACCGAAAGGTGTCGCTGGATCCACGATGCCCTACCCCGTCTCATTCTCACCCTTGGATTTCTTGTCTTTCGCGGCCGGCACGTCAGTGGTAGCCCTTTCGTGACCATCGCTATGGTGGCTAGAGGGGGAGGTGTCGGCATCGGAGCGCCCGAGAGGCAGCATTTGTTCAGGACGATGTGGCGGCGCTGCTAAGGTCCGCTGCGGTTGTTTGGTTCCGCTGTGAAATGCTTTCTCGCTCCGCGGCTTCTTGGGGCGCAGTACGAGTATCGGAAAATCATTTTAAAGGCTGGGCGACTTTATCACTGCCGCTGCCCTAACGTACTACTAAATTTTGGTCATTTTTCGCCGTGCTTTAGCTACGCGCTCAGTGCAACACTTATGAAACTCATAATTGCATCGAACAGAGAAAGCTTCCGCAGTAGGCGGTCGTTTGCAGTTTGCCAGTGCCGCTTTTACATTTTGAGGGACTATTATGGGAGTGTCGTATGCAGTTCTGTCTGGCGTGACTTTATTAGTGCCTTGAGGTACAGGCGCTTGTCCTAATCGTCTACTGGATGGTGCGCCCCTCGCAATTGAAACGGGCTGCTCGAGTCAACCAGGATTATTTCAAGTTTATTTAATTTTGCAATGAAAGGTAGAACTGTAGGCACCAATGGTCAGAACTGAGCATAATGAGAGCGCAAAGGGAAATTTGGTTTTCAGTATTAGAAACCTGCAAAGAACTAAGTTCGCGTATGAAGTACCCCTCAAATAACGCCAAGAATGCCTTAGAAAAAAGAAGGAATATTTATTGTTAATAAAATATTGCACACGACTGTATATACCTAGTTGTTAACTCTCATACAAACAATATGACACGAAATGGAGCGCAAATCCAATATATAATGGAGGTATATATACCCAGAAACGGTGAACAAGGTGCAGTGCAAACAATAATAATTTTTCGAGTAGGAAGTGTTGTTCAGATATGCACATATTTCTGGGCATACAATGTCATATGTGAACAATTCCTGTTCTATGTACATATACAAACGCTTTGTGTTGGTCTTGCTGATATAAATTTTGCGGTTATGCAGTTATGTTGTGCGCCTCAGCTTGAGGTACTTCATTTTTTCTCGCTTCCCTTGCTTCGATGCGTTCGCTCCTGCGACAAGGAGGTGCAGCCTCGTGGTGACAAAAAACCGTACCACTAGGCTGGTGATTTCTACGCTATGTTGCGCATAGCTAACCATATCCAGCTTATTTATTGACAGGTAGTAAATAAGGTCCATGATGCTGTCAGCCTTCAACCTGTTAAAGGTGAAACAATGCGTGAAGGCATCGACCATCGCAGCAACCAAGTCTTTTAGTGCCTGAGATGGGTAAAGTAGGTCACTTCTATCCATGTGGTTGGTAAGGCACAACTCTTCCGGAAGCAAGTGCGAGTCTTTTGCTTGAAGCAACAGCTGAGAATAGTCTCCGCACTTTGTAATCATGAGCATTTTCCTGGCCACACACCCGCTAAAGTAGTAGGTTATGCGAGAGTCGCTATTTAATCCCATCGTTTCGCGATGATCTGGCATCGAATCGCATGCCTTTACCATCTCGTGAACTTCATTTAGGTGGCCCACATCCAGGAGATCATCCAGCTTACTCTGCCTATCGATCAAATTTTTGCAGTGGCGTGGGTCAAGAAGGCTACACAGAACTCCTTGTGACAAGCAAACAAAAGCGGAGCATGTGAAGCTAACTTCACGACGCGCGCTTAGAGCCGGAGAGATTGCTCAAACACAAGCTTGCGCTAGGAATCTCGGAGACGACGAGCGTGCCACCTGCCACCTGTCGTTGTCATGAAAAAATGCCGCACCGCCATAAGAGGCGCAGCCCAGCCGATGCTGACACCTCCCCCTCTAACCACCATACCATCGCTGACGTGTCCACCATTGCCTTCCGGCGTGGTGATTGAGGCTTCGTTACCTGCTCTCTCTTCGTAGCCAGCTCTGTTCGCCGTGCTCGCATCAAGACGTTTACCATTGCTTTTCGCAATGGTGGTCCCCAGCTTCATTTCTGCGTTGGCTAGCTTATACTCTGCCACCTTCCTCTGCTTCTGCTCGCTCTTAAGTTCTTTTTCTGGCTTCCGAACCCGCTTGCTAGCTTATCCTTCTCCTATTATAGAAGGTCTAGTCACGACCCTAAAACACACACATTGCAGATAAAAATTGCCCTGTTTGCATCGCGTACTGACCCAAATCGCGTTTCTTCCAATGCGTAGGAGCGCTCGCACTAAGAACAAGGCACTCTTGGGTTCCTTCTAGTGCCGACCATCATCTTGTACTAACAAAAGCGTCGTAAAAAAGTGAGTCTACGAGTAGAAAAAAAATTATTCGTTTCCTACTTATGTATCTAACCAAAAAGACAAAGAAACGGAGAAGTATGTAAAATTTACGCAGAAACTCCTCTGGGAGCTGTCTAAGTATGCGTAAGCATTGTGCCACTTGCTCATCTCCACAGGGCCTGGTGTCCTTATGAGTCTTATGAAACTTGATCCGACCAGTACAAGCGACATCGCTGCGGCGGCACGAAATGCTGTCGAGGGCGGCGCAAGGTGAATTCATGACGCAAGAAAGCTACAACAGGTGGCGGCGCCAGGTGCGCTGATGACGTTCTGATCATGATAAGCCGTTATCGCTCTTTAGCGCCTTATGCATCCGCGTCCAACCGTGGGAACCGTGCCCAACCGCACTACGGCGGCGGCTGCGTCTGGCGCGGTCGCGAGGGCCGTACCTGGCGACAGAGAGCGCCGAGTGCTGACAGCCTCGTGTGGTCTGTGTTTTCGCCGCCGAGCTAGCGTTGAAGCGAGAGGCAGCAGGACGGTGAATTCGCTCTCTGCTGCGGGCGCCAACTTGAACGCGGTCGTCTTACGGTACGGACGAACGATTTTTCTTGTTGGGTAAGCATAGAAATGCTTACGCATTTAAAAAGTCACAGTTTCGCCCGAAGGCCGAAGCATCTATTACGATAGCAAATTAGTAGGCAGTCATAATAAGTATGGATAGTAGTTTCGTCGGCCGTATAAACTAGTAAACCCTCGCTTACTTACTAAATTAAGGAGCATGGTGTCAGCGTGCACAGGCAAACATTCCCACATCACACTCGATGACCGCGGACACTGCGTGTGAAAGCGCTGGTATGAGGAAGCGCGGCAGCTAGCAGCGCCGAGCGAAGTGAAATTCGTGCTTTATATAGCTCCAACGCAAACTGAGCGGTGAGAACACTGCACACGCAACGCTACGAGCCATCGGCCCACCTATACTCTGCCTCCTATGCAGATCGCTTTCAAGATGGAGCCTGCGTGACCGCGCGCGGCATGGCCAAACGTAGTTGCTACTAGTGTTCCTGTATATGCTCCCGCAGGGAGCAGAGTTGCGCATACCTTTTCCGGCGCCGCTCGCACCGCTATTGGCCGAGCACGAAAAATGACGTCAAATGATCCGCGACGCTGCGAAGCCAACTTTACGGGTGCATCGCCGACTCATGCGAACTCGTCGTTTCCGTCAGTGCCATCGCCATTGCAATCAGTGGACCGTCGATCGTGCGTTCAGAGGAGCAGCTAGAAGCTCTTGCATCTTGAATCTTTCTCTATTTGCAGATTTGCTGCTACTAAATAGTAAGCACTACTAAATAGTAAGTACTACTAAATAGTAATAGTAAATAAAAGTAAGCTTTGCTTAAAATGTGCACATGTCAACATTTGAAATGCGCTTAAATCTGTGTCTGCACCGCATGTATCGAAAACGTGCAGCTGTTGTGAACGATGGTTAGTGATAAATGGCGCTCTGTTAACGGTCACTGACATAACTGCAGGCAAGATAGCTCTCTTGGCGACGGTCATTAATCGGCTGGTTTGGGCAGCCAAAATGCGTTAAGTGTCCACCTTACGTGTGTGAAGTTTTAAACACTCTTTAAAACATTTCTTGCTTTCTGGCCATGATAAGACAACTTCATATGCATGCTGAAAATCATTCCACCGCTGTTTGTGGCAACGTACTGCGCGTTTGCGAGCGAACTTTGGAGCTGTTCGAGCCACGGGAGTATATTATTTTGGGGAATCGAAGGCGGTCCCACCCCATATTTGTACGTTCGTGTGTGTGTTTGTATATGCGTGTTTACATAGGTACATACAAAGTTTCGGTTGGTTGGAAGCCCACCCCCTCCGGCTGCACGAATGACTCGTTCGAGCGTAGCCTGTATTAACAAGTGCCCTTTGCTAAGCGCCTGCGAACAATTGGCGCTTGTAGCTCGCGACCACCAGAGAAAAAGGCGGAACACCGCGCGGCATTTGGCTCCTGCGCGCGCGAGGAGTGGCTTCGCTGCAGAGCTGGATCACGGCGACGGAACTATGCGCAACTCTGCTCCCTGGGGGAGCATATACAGGAACACTAGTTGCTACCGAAGTACAACGCCCCCACCCCCCTTAGCTGCTCTTCCCCCGTTTCCTCGCACGCGACGGAAGACGGCGCGCTTCCTCCCCGTTTTTCCCTCTTGCGCACGCGAGATTGAGCCGCGATCGTCGGCTCACTCTCGCAAGCTTTCACTCGCACGTGCAGCATACGGCGCATGGCGCTGGCGTTATCGCCCTGCGACTTTAGACGGAGCATCACGGCGACGGCAAAATGCGCCTGGAGTGTCCATTTAATTGCTATCGCAATATAAAAGAAAACAAAGACGGAAACGGAGATATATGCCTTAAATTAGTGCATTATACCTTGCTGCTCTAACTTCGTTGTACAGGGATACTAACCTTTTATAACAAGCGCAAGATTCACAGAGAATGCTGTAATCATTAAGTTTCTCAACAATTTTAGCAGAGCAGGCGAGCGGTTCCGCCAGTGAAACATACACAAAAAGCATCAAGAAAGCGGCGGAACACGCATTGTTTTGCTGAGTGCCAATCTCCCGTTGAATGGTTCACGTTTTTTTTTTCAAGTAAAAAAGAACTTTCGGCACATATAGTGGAAAAATGCGGCGTTGGAGGGTATTATATGATCAGTTCACTGCAGTCAGCGCGTTTCATTACCATAAAATAGGGCCAAATCGTTCATAGCGAAGTGCTGCCGCATTCGTTTCAATGCGTGCCACCAACCACCTATCGGATTCACACTTACGCGGCGACGGAGTCGCCACCTGTAGCTCGACCTCGCCGCGAATACTTTGCGATCAGCTGTCGAAAATCTGATTGGGTGGTCGTTAACGCACTGTGCTCCATTCATGCTACAAATTGTGGAGCGGTAGAAGGAAGACGTGTGAAGTAGCTGGTTGCAAAAATAGTAACTGGCATTTTAATAAATGGAATGAATCTGTGTGACCAAGTTCATGGACCGCTGCTACGTAAGGACTACCTGTGTTGCCGGCCCTTCGCGATGGACGGCTTTCCTTCATGATAAACGAATTCACTCATCAACCTGCATTGTATCGCTAACCTCTAAGGAAAGGACTTTAACCCGCAACGCCGGCAAGAGGGAGTGCCGCTCATTACAGTGACAAAGGGAGTAGCGCCGTTTCCTGGCAGAGTAAGTTTCTCGCGCGTTATCTATACGCATCTACCCCAACTCACACGCAAACTTACGCCCACCCTATCGCCAATGTACCAAGAACAAGACGTGTTGAGCTGCTAAGCACGAGGTTGCGGAATCAAATCCCGGCCACGGCGGCCCTATTTCGATGAGGGCGAAATGCGAAAGCACCCATGTACTTAGATTTAGGTGCACGTTAAAGAACCCCAGGTGGTCAAAGTTATTACGGCCCTTCGCGATGGACGGGTTTTTCCCATGATAAAAGAATTCACTCATCCACCGGCATTGTATCGCCAACCTCTAAGTAAAGGACTTTCACCCCGCAACGCCGGCAAGAGGGAGTACCGCACTTAGAGGCAAGAGGGAGTACCGCGTTCATCATAATGAGATCGTCGTTTTGGCACGTAAAACCCCATAATTGAATTTATTTGAATTTAATTAAGAATAAGTGAATGGGCGCATATGGCGCATATAGGTGAATTCTGGGCGCACAAGTGTTTGAAGCTGAACGTTTCGTGACCGTCCACAGAGTAAGCGAGTGACTAGCGATAATACGTCTTTGTTACAAGCTATTAGAGAGTACAGAACGGCTATGTGTTCCAAGGCTTGTGCGCAGCAACAACAAATCTATCACAACTAAGCACACCTGCGAGCAATTAGGCAGAAAATAATCAATCAGATAGTCAATGCCCCGAGAAACGCTTCTGAGTCAGAGTCATTACAAACCGTTGCTTGAAAGTGCTTGCCCAACAAAGAATGGTGAAGAAAACAGATTATTCCTGATTGAATTCATAAGTGGTAAGTTTGGACAGCTTGCAATATATTTCGAGTGTCGATTTTAGTAGAAGCACCCTATACGTTGCTCACGCCATTTGAACACGGCCTAATGACCACCGAGAGCGTTTACATGTCAATTGAAGCTGCGGCCGAAGCTTCGTGTCGTCTCCAATCAAGAGTCATGATATCCGTCGAAATAGAGGTTTGCTGAGAAGAACCGGGCTTCATGCACATTCATTGTAAACACGGAGGCAGTCGAGCCAAGCGATGGACGCGTGCGAAATCGTTTATAAAGTAAAATTGATTGTGAAAGATCTTTACAAGCCTCCATCGAATATGTGCCACGTGCAATGTCATAAAGACGCAAGACGCCTTGTGAACTGAGGAAATGCTTATTTTATTCTATATAAATACTCGCTGCGGGCTTTTTGTGCCTTCATCCAACGTTGTCGCACCAGGTAAGCAGCAGTAGTTGCCATAGGAAGCTCCACCAGACGACGTCAGCTGAAAAAATTAAATTACAAGCGTGTCATTTTCCTAGTAACATGCAAGAATAATGCGCGTAGAGGCGAAACGTGCGAAAGTGGTGAATGGGCGGCACTACAAACAAAAGCAGTTTGCTTTTACATACACGGCGTAGAAGATACCCGACTCATCCCAAGCAATACCGTAGATACCACGAAAACATTATATTTCCAAGCATTCACCTCTTCCCAGGCCTTACTTCCTGCACTTTAATAGCACGAATACACGGGCTACTGCGCGTTTCGAGAACTTGGGTGTAACCGACGCAATAGTACGCTACGAATACACAGAGGTGGCCACAACACAGGCTCTCAACCAGACCATGCTGGACGCTCGCAGAATTCCTTCTACTCGCACTCCAGACAAATGCGTGGGTGCAAAGCCCGTCTTCAGTCGTTCAGAAGACAGAATTTTCGAGTTACAAGTTCCCGGCGTTTCAGGTCCTTGGCGTTATATTTTGGGCGTTCCGCCGGCATAAGCAACACACTTCCATGTTATCACTCTTGGCGATTGCTACTCGCGTTCACGACAAGCGTGAGTGCCGAGAGAAGACAAATTGTTGCGGGGCCATAAAAATTATCACATACTTGTCGCTGTAAGATTTAGTACGCGCCAAACTAAGGTACCTCGGTCGAGCTGCTCTTTGCTGCGTCACGACAGACGCGGCGAGCGTGCCTTATAAGTAAGAAAAAAAATACTGAAAATAATGTTCAACACTGTTGGGCGTCAGAGAAAGCGCCATGAACTTGTCGGTGTGTGTATTTGTGAAAACATTTATTGTAATGAGGTCTGGAGGCTCGACTTTTTAAGCCAAGGCGGGCCAGTCCCACGTTGGCACTGTCAGGCCAAGCCCTTAAGCGACATCATGGACCCTCTGGGCGGCCCTTAGTTGGTCTTGAAACAATGGGCTTTGAATCTTCTTTTCCCACTGTGTCCATTCTTCAACGAGGTTGGGGAGAGTCGCGGGACACCCCGCAAGCATGCGTCTGATTCCAATGATGCCATTACAATCGTTGCATTCCATCATAATCTCCCTCTCTGGATATATTTTATTAATGTGGTACGGCGTAGGATATGTACCTGCTTGCAATAAGCGCAGTGAGACTGCCTGAGCCCTGTTCAGTTTTGAATCTGGCAATGGGAATTGCCTGCGTCCTAAATAGTAAAGTTTGATTATGTCATTGTATATTAATAAATGATCTGTAGATTCCCTTGCTTGATTGTGAACGGCTTGGTTGTGACTGTCACGGTTAGGAAGTCCTCGTGTCAAGTCATGAGCAACCTCATTGAGGTTTACCCGAGTCTCGTCCACTTTCCCCATATGCGCAGGAAACCGTCGGATTTCAGTTCTCATAATCCCAATGTTTTCAAAAAGTTTAGCTGCAACTCCAGCTTTACGTAGCCTTTATCAAAACACTTTATAGCGGATTTCGAATCACTGTAAATGCAGGCCCACTTATTACTCCTGATGGCTACAGCAATTCCCGCTTGTTCCGCCACCATGGGGTCCTTGGTAAAAATAGTGATAGCGTCTCTTGAACGTTCCCTTGATAATTTGTTACAATGGCCGTATATGCTTCTTTACCTCTCACCCAGGCAGCTTCAACTATAGCTGCCAGTTGGTTCTGCTGCTCTATTTCCTGCAAGAGTGCTTTAGCTCTTGCCTTTCTCCTTTTGATATTATATTCTGGATGCATGTTTCTGGGGAGAGGGTTGGTTCTGATCTTGTTCTAACTTCAGTCCTTAATTCTACTTCAGCCTATATTGGTCTCCTTGATCTATTCAGTTCTACACCTATTGCCTGTAATATGCTCCTGCCAGCTCGTGTTTTGTCAATCTTTCGTGTTGCGCTAGCTGTTGGGTCTCCGCGATTTCTTCCATTGTGTTGTGCACCCCCAGACTCATGAGTTTGTCGGTTCCAGCGTTACTGGGCATCACTAGGGCTACTTCAACAAGCTTCCTGAGCATTACACTAGGTTTGTTAAGTTCTGCCTGATTCTATTTGAATAATCCCGCCACATAAGTGAAGTGACAGAGAGCGAAGGCATGTGTTAACCTCAAAGCGCTGTCTTCTCCTAAGCCTCTGTGTCTATTGGCAATTCTCCTTAGTAACCTAATGACTTCATCTGTTTTATTCGAGATATGCTGTATTGTTGTATAGTTAGCATTGTTTCATTTTATTTGATACCCGAGAACCTTGATTTTTTTCAACTAGCCTGATTGCAGATCCTTCATGAGCGTATAAGCACACTCTTGGCTCATCTTCCGGAATGTAACCTCTTGGTTTACGACCTTTTGTGCGATGTTTAATGACCAGGAGTTCTGATTTGGCTGCCAAGCATTTCAACCCTACATCTCTCAGTGTGTTTGCTGCAACATATTGTCACGTGGTGGTGACGTTAAGAACACAGTAACAATACTGTGAAAGGCAAAACTAGATTTTTATTGGGCGAACCTGTGCCCACAAAACAAGCTACACTTATAGCACAACGAAAGCGGCGAACACAGTCGGCGATCGTCGAAAATCTGATCTGCGGGTCAAGCGCGTCGGCTTTTATAGAGCAGTCGTCGAATGTTCCAGACTAATGGTTCGGACCCGCGTGCCTTCCACAAAGTTCTACACCCTTCGCGTCAGGTGATGAAATCAGATAACATAAGTCTCGGCGGCAACAGACAGCGGATAGAAGCATCGATAACTTTCCAGAACCTTCGGATACATGCAGGCGCGTCCCATGCTGTGCGATTACATTTGTTAGGCGGCGAAACGTGGTTGCCCGATAAAGTACACGTGCCCGATAAGTACACCCCCCTCTTAAAAAGCATCGTCCCGATGCTACAAATATAAGAGGGCGAAACACAAAAGGACACTTATTAAACATAAGTAACAACAAAAAGAAACAAAGTCCAAAGGTCAGTTACGCGAAGCCCGAAAGTTCATTAACGGTGGTAGTAGGGCTTTAGTCGCACAACGTGGACTATTTCAGGTCGTGAGCGGCGCCGCCGCTGTGATAGCGAAATACCGTCTGGCACGACCTCATAGTCCAGTGCGCCAATACGTCGGATGATCTCGTACGGTCCGAAATAGCGACGCAAAAGCTTCTCGCTCAGTCCTCGTCGGCGTATAGGGGTCCAAACCCAAACACGGTCACCGGGCTGGTACTCCACGAAGCGTCGTCGGAGGTTGTAGTGTCGGCTGTCGGTCCTCTGCTGGTTCTTGATCCGCAGGCGGGCGAGCTGTCGGGCTTCTTCGGCGCGCTGGAGGTAGGTACGGACGTCAAGGTTCTCCTCGTCAGTGACGTGCGGCAGCATGGCGTCGAGCGTCGTCGTCGGGTTCCTGCCGTAGACCAGCTTGAACGGCGTGATCTGTGTTGTTTCTTGTACCGCCGTGTTATAAGCGAATGTTACGTACGGCAGGACGGCATCCCAGGTCTTGTGTTCGACGTCGACGTACATCGCTAGCATGTCGGCGAGGGTCTTATTCAGCCGCTCCGTAAGACCATTCGTCTGCGGGTGGTAGGCCGTTGTCCTCCTGTGCCTTGTCTGACTGTATTTCAGAATGGCTTGGGTGAGCTCCGCTGTAAAGGCCGTTCCTCGGTCGGTGATGAGGACTTCTGGGGCGCCATGTCGCAGCAGGATGTTTTCGACAAAGAATTTCGCCACTTCGGCTGCGCTACCTTTCGGCAGTGCTTTTGTTTCAGCGAAGCGGGTGAGGTAATCCGTCGCCACGACGATCCACTTATTTCCGGTTATTGACGTCGGAAAGGGTCCCAGCAAGTCCATCCCGATCTGCTGGAAGGGTCGGCAAGGAGGCTCGATTGGCTGTAGTAATCCGGCTGGCCTTGTCAGCGGTGTCTTGCGTCGCTGACAGTCTCGGCATGTTCTGACATAACGGGCGACGTCGGCGGTCAGGCGCGGCCAATAATACTTTTCTTGTATCCTCGATAGTGTCCGGGAAAATCCGAGGTGTCCCGCGGTCGGATCGTCATGTAGGGCGTGCAATACTTCTGGACGAAGTCCTGACGGGACAACAAGAAGGTAATTGGCGCGGACTGGTGAGAAGTTCCTCTTCACGAGTAGACTGCCTTGAAGCGTGAAGGAAGATAATCCGCGCTTAAATGCCCTGGGGACAACGTCGGTGTGCCCTTCCAAATAATCGACGAGGCCTTTAAGCTCCGGGTCCGCTCGTTGTTGTTCGGCGAAGTCTTCCGCGCTTATTATTCCAAGGAAGGCGTCGTCATCCTCGTCATCTTGCGGCGGCGGGTCAATGGGGGCGCGTGATAGGCAATCGGCGTCTGAGTGTTTTCGTCCGGACTTGTATGTTACAGTGATGTCGTATTCTTGTAGTCTGAGGCTCCACCGTGCCAGCCGTCCTGAGGGATCCTTTAAATTCGCTAGCCAACACAAGGCGTGATGGTCGCTGACGACTTTGAATGGCCTGCCATATAGGTAAGGGCGAAATTTCGCTGTAGCCCAAACGATGGCGAGGCATTCCTTTTCGGTTGTAGAATAATTGCCTTCCGCTTTTGACAACGACCGGCTAGCGTAAGCTATCACGTGTTCATGTCCATCTTTTCTCTGGACTAGGACGGCACCGAGGCCTAGGCTACTGGCGTCAGTGTGGATTTCGGTATCGGCGTGCTCGTCGAAGTGCGCAAGTACGGGCGGCGACTGCATGCGTCGTTTGAGTTCTTGAAATGCGTCGGCCTGCGGCGTTTCCCACTTGAACTCGACGTCACATTTAGTTAGCTGCGTCAGCGGCTCAGCGATGCGTGAAAAGTTCTTGACAAATCGCCTGTAGTAGGCACACATGCCAAGAAATCTACGCACTGCCTTCTTGTCGATGGGCTGTGGGAACTTTGCTATGGCAGCTGTCTTCTGCGGGTCGGGGCGGACTCCAGATTTGCTGATGACGTGGCCTAAAAATAGAAGCTCCTCGTAAGCGAAGCGGCACTTTTCCGGCTTCAGAGTAAGTCCTGATGACCTGATGGCCTCTAGTACTGTTGCAAGCCGCCTAAGGTGAACGTCGAAATTTCCGGCGAAGACGACGACGTCATCCAAGTATACGAGACAGGCCTGCCACTTCAATCCTGCTAAAACTGTGTCCATCACGCGCTGGAACGTTGCAGGTGCCGAGCACAGTCCGAATGGCATAACCTTGAACTCGTAGAGGCCGTCTGGGGTGATGAAGGCGGTCTTTTCGCGATCTCTTTCGTCGACTTCTATTTGCCAATAGCCAGACTTGAGGTCCATGGACGAGAAGTATTTAGCGTTGCAGAGCCGATCCAATGCGTCGTCTATCCGTGGAAGGGGGTATACGTCCTTCTTCGTGATCTTGTTCAGACGACGATAATCGACGCAGAAACGTAGGGTTCCGTCCTTTTTCTTTACCAGAACAACAGGGGATGCCCACGGGCTTTTCGACGGCTGGATGATGTCGTCGCGCAGCATTTCGTCGACTTGTTCTCTTATAGCTTCACGTTCTCGCGCCGAAACTCGGTAAGGGCTCTGACGGAGTGGTCGAGAGCATTCCTCGGTGATTATGCGATGCTTGGCGACTGGTGTTTGTCGAATCCTCGATGACGTCGAAAAGCAGCCTTTGTATCGTTGGAGCAGACTTCTGAGCTGCTGTTGCTTAATCATAGGGAGATTTGGATTAATGTCGTAGTCTGGTTCGGGAACCATGGTCGTCGGGGTAGATGCGGCGGAATCCGAGAGGACAAACGCATTACTTGTTTCCAGAATTTCCTCGATGTACGCGATCGTCGTGCCCTTGTTGATGTGCTTGAACTCCTGGCTGAAGTTTGTCAGCAACACTTCAGTTTTCCCTCCATGCAGTCGAGCGATCCCTCTAGCGACGCAAATTTCACGGTCTAGCAGTAGACGTTGGTCGCCTTCGATGACGCCTTCTACGTCAGCGGGTGTTTCGGCGCTGACCGAAATAACAATGCTGCAGCGAGGCGGGATGCTCACTTGATCTTCGAGCACACTCAAGGCGTGGTGACTACGAGGGCTCTCCGGCGGCATTGATTTATCTTCTGACAGCGTTATTGACTTCGACTTCAGGTTGATGATTGCGCCGTGTTGGTCCAGGAAGTCCATACCGAGAATGACGTCTCGTGAACACTGTTGGAGGATAACGAAGGTGGCAGGGTAAGTCCGGTCATGAATGGTAATTCTTGCCGTGCAGATCCCAGTCGGCGTGATGAGGTGTCCTCCAGCGGTGCGAATCTGAGGGCCTTCCCATGCGGTCTTAACTTTCTTCAACTGGGCGGCGATGTGTCCACTCATTACGGAGTAATCGGCCCCTGTGTCGACTAAGGCAGTGACTGCGTGGCCGTCGAGAAGCACGTCGAGGTCGGTTGTTCTTTGTCTGGCATTGCAGTTAGGTCTTGGCGTTGGATCACGGCTGCGTCGTGTTGAACTGAAGTTGGAACGTCGCGTCGTCAAGTCGTCTTTCGTCGGTGTAGTCTTGGCTGCCTGACTTCGTCGGGACGGCGGCGTGTCGTTATTATGTCGTCGAGATGGTCTCTTCGTCGTCTTCGTCGGCGGCGGAGGATCTTCGTCAGTTCGACGAACAGCAACCGCACCTCCATCGGTTGCTGCTTTTAGTTTTCCGGATATGGGCTCGCAGAGCGGCCCCGGGCTGGGCCGGTGTATGGTCGGCGCTGCGGCGACAGGTAGCGGCCTGGTGACGGCGAACGGGACGGTCGTCGAGGGTTCCACTGTGTGGCGGCGAGGTAGTCGGCGATATCGCGAGGTCGTTCGCCAATCTGTGGTCGCGGCGCGTTAACGGCGAACCCTCGGAGTCCCATCTCCCGGTATGGGCATCGGCGGTAGATGTGCCCGGCTTCTCCGCAGTGATAGCAAAGTGGGCGGTGGTCGGGGGTGCGCCAAACGTCAGTCTTCCTCGCGTAGGTGCGCTGGGCGACGGGTGGGCGTGCTGGCGGCGGCGGCGGTGGACGACGGAATTGCGGCGTTACAGGGCCCTGGCGTTGTCGCGGAGGGCGACCTTGACGGCGGGCGACGGCGGCGTATGTCATCGCTTGCGGCTGAGGCTGCGGCGATTCAGGGGCTACTCCGAGTTGTTGTTGGAGCTCTTCACGTACGACGTCGGCAATCGAGGCCACTTGAGGCTGTGATGACGGGAACAGCTTCTGTAGCTCCTCCCGCACTACCGCTCGGATAGTCTCGCACAGGTCGTCGGTGGCCAGTGACTGAACTCCGGCGTAGCTTGTTGAATTCGTGCGGCGGTTGAATTGCCGGTTCCGCATTTCCAGTGTCTTCTCGATGCTGGTGGCCTCGCGAAGAAACTCGTCGACAGTCTTCGGTGGGCTTCGTACCATACCGGCGAAAAGTTCCTCCTTTACACCACGCATCAGTAGCCGGACTTTCTTTTCCTCTGACATTTCCGGGTCGGTGTGGCGGAATAGGCGGCTCATTTCTTCTGTAAAAATTGCGGTGGTCTCATTAGGCAGCTGCACTCGGGTTTCTAGTAGTGCTTGTGCTCGTTCTCGGCGTACGACGCTTGTGAAGCTCTGCAGGAAGCCGCTTCGGAAAAGGTCCCACGTCGTCAAGGTGGCTTCTCGATTCTCGAACCACGTCCTGGCGGCGTCCTCCAAGGCGAAATAGACATGACGCAGTTTGTCGTCGTTGTTCCAGCTGTTAAATGCGGCGACCCTCTCATACGTCTCGAGCCAGGTTTCCGGGTCCTCGAATGTTCAACCGCGGAACGTTGGAGGCTCCCTGGGCGGCTGCAGCACGATGGGGGACGCTGGGGCTGCCATTGGGGTTTCCTTGGCCACAATCTTCTTGGTCTTCTCAGGTAGGAGTCCTTGCTCCGGGGGCAGCTGTTGAAGACGGCGGCTTGCTCGATGTTCCGGGACGGCGCTGGTGTTGTCTTTGCGGTCCGGGCTTGGCTTACGGCTTGTCGGGGGCGTCCGGTACATGGACGTAAAGCACCTCCACCAGATGTCACGTGGAGGTGACGTTAAGAACACAGTAACAATACTGTGAAAGGCAAAACTAGATTTTTATTGGGCGAACCTGTGCCCACAAAACAAGCTACACTTATAGCACAACGAAAGCGGCGAACACAGTCGGCGATCGTCGAAAATCTGATCTGCGGGTCAAGCGCGTCGGCTTTTATAGAGCAGTCGTCGAATGTTCCAGACTAATGGTTCGGACCCGCGTGCCTTCCACAAAGTTCTACACCCTTCGCGTCAGGTGATGAAATCAGATAACATAAGTCTCGGCGACAACAGACAGCGGATAGAAGCATCGATAACTTTCCAGAACCTTCGGATACATGCAGGCGCGTCCCATGCTGTGCGATTACATTTGTTAGGCGGCGAAACGTGGTTGCCCGATAAAGTACACGTGTCAATATAAACTTTCCTGTAATCTGGTGGCGGTCTTTCCTACATTACCCTTGGCACTCCATATGGTTATGTCGTCGGCGTATACCACATAATGTATGCCCTCAATTTTCTCCAGATTTCTTGCAACCTTGGACATTGCTAAATTGAATAGCATGGGCGAGAGCACAGCCCCTTGTGGAGTGCCCCTATTTCCCAAATTCTTAGCTTCTGATTTAAGCTCTCCCAGCATGAGTTGTGCAGTTCTGTTTCTAAGAAACTGCTTAATCATGTTAAAAAGTCTCTTACCTAACCCCATCTCCGACAGAACGCCAAGTATTGCCTTATGCTTTATACTATCAAAAGCTTTTTCCACATCCAATCCCAAAAGAGCTTTCGTATGCGCTGGGCTGTTGGTTGGTGTATAAGTTGTATAAGTTGGTGTTTGATCAGCAGCATAACATCCTGAGTTGACAGCCCGGGACGAAAGCCGATCAAGTTGTATTGGAGGATGTCATTGTGCTCAACGTATTTCCTGAGCCGATTTAGGAAGCGATATTCCATAGCTTTGCCTAGACGTGACGTTAAGGAAATAGGACCGAGGTTGTCCAAAGTGAGTTGTTTGCCTGGCTTTGGTATGAGGATAGTATTGGCCACCCTTTATTCCTCTGAGTATATCCCTTTTCTCCAACATTCATTGAAATGTTCAGTTAGGTAAGAAATTGATTCATCATCTAGATTTCTTAATATCTTGTTAGTTATTCCGTCAGGTCCAGCCGCCGATCTACCATTAAGACTGTGAAGAGCCGCCTTCACTCTCAGTGAAGTCCCAGTCAAGTTCTGAACATATGCCTCCCGTCTATTCGGGGCTCTCGTCTCCTTAGTTTGGTTGTTTAAGTGGGAGATATTTGGCTGCGAGATTAACCATGGTATCCTTCTGTGTTTTATCCTGGCTTTCCTGATGAACCAACCTAGCTGTAGCTGTTCTCTTGCTTGTCCTTGTTTCATTCTCGTTGAGCAAGTGCTTGAGGAGGTTCCAGCTATCTCCATGTTTGATTCTATCATCAGCCGAGTTACAAATCTCATCCCACTGTTGCTTCACGAGGGTCTTCGAGTGATAATCGATTTCACTGTTTAATTGCGCTATTTTTTTCCTTCGCCTTCTGTTAAGTCTGCGTTTTTCATCTCTGTAATATAGCCTGTTTGGCCTCAATCATATTCGCCAGCCTGCTGTCCATAGCCTCAATATTTTCCTCTGTCCTGATTTCTTTAGTGGTCTCTTTGACGTCCTTTCTGAGCTGGATGACTTATGTCTGAAGGGGCTCCTGCTCGGCTTCTAAAGGCCCCACTTTTTTTCTGTTCGCCCTGATTTTCCTAACTGATCCCAATCTGTGAATTTGAAAATGCTAGTTTCCTGTCTCGGTATGCCTATGGTTATGTTTATGATGTAATGATCGCTGCCGAGATCCACGTGTGAATTTTCCCAATTGCCTCCTCTTGCGTTGTTTACAAAAGTAAGATCTGGTGTGGAGTCCCTGCTTGTGGGCGTGCCACAACGGGTAGGACACGCCGGATCAGTAAGCAAGCACAACCCCACACCCATGCCGAGACTCCAAGCTCCTCTCCCTTTGTGTTCGAAGCGTATCCCCATGTGTGATCCCCTCCAATAATGAGCGGGGAGTTTTTGGCAACTGAAATCACCTGCGCAGCGGTGGCGTAGAGGTAGAACACCCGCCTCGCGTGCAAGAGGTCCGTGGTTCGAATCCCGGTGCCGGCAATTTTCCACCGGACAAAAAAAAAAAAAAAAAAATCCGCGTGTTGATAAAATTGCACAAACAGGCCTGGAGTGTGGCCTGATCCCGGTGACCAGAACCGGTAACGCACTCCCTCACCAGAGCAGGATTGGCCACCCTGGTGCTGTACTTGGCCACAACCTCCTATATGAACACAACAATCAAACCCCGGCCCTCAGTCCCCAGCAGCTGCGAAGCTACTGACCACGGCGGCGGTCAGACGTGCGACGCTGCAGAGGGTGCTAAGAATCACTGGCTCCGGACAGGCCGCCATTGGAATATGAAGCTGGCAACGTTTAACGCTAGAACGTTATCTAGTGAGGCGAGTCTAGCAGTGCTATTGGAGGAATTAGAGGGCAGTAAATGGGATATAATAGGGCTCAGTGAAGTTAGGAGGCCAAAAGAAGCATATACAGTGCTAAAAAGCGGGCACGTCCTGTGCTACCGCGGCCTAGAGGAAAGAAGAGAACTAGGAGTCGGATTCCTGATTAATAAGAATATAGCTGGCAACATACAGGAATTCTATAGCATTAACGAGAGGGTGGCAGGTCTTGTTGTTAAGAGAAACTGGCCACCCTGTATACGCAATGCCTCATGACGTCGAGCGTACCGGAATCTTGGAAGAACGCTAACATAATCCTAATCCATAAGAAAGGGGACGCCAAAGACTTGAAAAATTATAGACCGATCAGCTTACTGTCCGTTGCCTACAAAATATTTACTAAGGTAATCGCAAATAGAATCAGGAACACCTTAGACTTCTGTCAAGCAAAGGACCAGGCAGGATTCCGTAAAGGCTACTCAACAATAGATCATATTCACACTATCAATCAGGTGACAGAGAAATGTGCGGAATATAACCAACCCTTATATATAGCTTTCATTGATTATGAGAAAGCGTTTGATTCTGTCGAAACCTCAGCAGTCATGGAGGCATTAAGGAATCAGGGTGTAGACGAGCCGTATGTAAAAATACTGAAAAATATCTATAGCGGCTCCACAGCCACCGTAGTCCTCCATAAAGAAAGCAACAAAATCCCAATAAAGAAAGGCGTCAGGCAGGGAGATACGATCTCTCCAATGCTATTCACAGCGTGTTTACAGGAGGTATTCAGAGACCTGGATTGGGAAGAATTGGGGATAAAAATTAATGGAGAATACCTTAGTAACTTGCGATTCGCTGATGATATTGCCTTGCTTAGTAACTCAGGGGACCAATTGCAATGCATGCTCACTGACCTGGAGAGGCAAAGCAGAAGAGTGGGTCTAAAAATTAATCTGCAGAAAACTAAAGTAATGTTTAACAGTCTCGGAAGAGAACAGCAATTTACAATAGGCAGCGAGGCACTGGAAGTCGTAAGGGAATACATCTACTTAGGGCAGGTAGTGACGGCGGATCCGGATCATGAGACGGAAATAATCAGAAGAATAAGAATGGGCTGGGGTGCGTTTGGCAGGCATTCTCAGATCATGAACAGCAGGTTGCCATTATCCCTCAAGAGAAAAGTGCATAATAGCTGTGTCTTACCAGTACTCACCTACGGGGCAGAAACCTGGAGGCTTACGAAAAGGGTTCTACTCAAATTGAGGACGACGCAACGAGCTATGGAAAGAAGAATGATAGGTGTAACGTTAAGGGATAAGAAAAGAGCAGATTGGGTGAGGGAACAAACGCGAGTTAATGACATCTTAGTTGAAATCAAGAAAAAGAAATGGGCATGGGCAGGACATGTAATGAGGAGGGAAGATAACCGATGGTCATTAAGGGTTACGGACTGGATCCCAAGGGAAGGGAAGCGTAGCAGGGGGCGGCAGAAAGTTAGGTGGGCGGATGAGATTAAGAAGTTTGCAGGGACGGCATGGCCGCAATTAGTGCATGACCGGGGTTGTTGGAGAAGTATGGGAGAGGCCTTTGCCCTGCAGTGGGCGTAACCAGGCTGATGATGATGATGATGATGATGATGAAATCACCTTGTTGAAGAGTGCTCTAAACCTCTGTCTCATGTCGTTAGGACTGCTGTAAATATTCAAGCAGAAAATGCCTTGCGTTTTACCTCTGGTCCTCTTAAGTATCATCTCAACTAGAATAAAATAAAACCTGGAATGTATAAGCTGAATATCATGCTCAATGTATGGCAACTTTTTGTCAATGAGGGCCGCCAACCCCCTCCCCATTTTTTTTGTCTCTACATATCGCTTTGTACCCAGTAAGCATAATTTCGTCCGCTAAGGTTTCCTCAAGCATAATTATTTTTGGCCTGGCCCCAGATGACCTGATGACCTGTTGGAGTGCTGCTTTTTGTGTTGGAACCCGCGACAATTCCATTGCCACACGTTAAATCCATGATTACTGTCCATTGTTATTAGGCGAGGCTGCCTTTCTATTACCCACTATTTTTCTCTTTGTGAAGGCCCCCGACAATCCAGGAATGGATTTTATACTATCGGCCTCTGATGGCAGATACTCATCGTCATCTCCTCGAGCCTTAATCTTCTTAAGTTTTTTCTCCGCCGTTAGCCTCCATTTCCACAATTTGTCCACTTTAAAGCTAGTCGTTTCCACTGTCTCTCTAATCGCTTTAATTGCCTCGTTTATTTCACTGAGGGCTGAGAAAACTGAATCATCCTCGGAGCTCACTGCCCTCTTTTTAGGGGCAGGGGAGATGGATTCCCCTGAATCGTTGCTTTCGTTTACAGTGTTACGTTTCGCCTACAACGCGCGGTAATGCCGGCGCGGATGCAACGGACGCCGGGGCTTTGTTCAAAGCGGCGGACATTTTGGCCCGTTCGACGCCGCCGCAACGCCTACCCGCCAAGCGTGTCCAGGCGTGTTTCAGTGCCACGTGTCTTCGTGTGTGCGTGTGTGTGTGTGTGCCCACGCTTGTCAAAGCGCGGCAGCCGGGGAGCGGAGCTCCCCAAGTGAAGGTTGGCGATGCGTCACTACACTCGGTTCAGCAGGTCTCTCGGCTCGACCGTGCGCGCCGTCGTGGGCTCATGCTCCGCCGTCCCGTGACCTTCATCCCGTGACCCTCATCCCGTGACCTTCCCTTTTGGACCGCGACGCCGAGAGTATAAGAGCAGCTGCCCCCGGACGCCAGGAGAGAGGCTCCGATTTGTACTGTTGAGTTACGTGCTCTCCCGTCTCTCCACTTCGGTCGAACTGACCGGCCGCTCTTTTGCTATGATAGAATAAACAAGTTGTTCTGTTACCAGTCTTCTCTTGCTTTGCCGGGACCTTCGGATGCTTCCAGTGCCCCAGGCCGCCAGGCCAACGCTACCCTTGGGGCTTGCGACCCATTGGCAATAACGGGCGTCAGCACCGAGACCCCAACAACTCGTGGCAGCGGTGCGATTACTACAACAGGTATATCTGTCTCTACTCTAGCAGGGCTCAACTGCTCTTTTTTACGAAGCTCTACTACCTGCCTGGTCAATTCTTCATTAGCTTTTCTTAAAGAAGTTACTTCTTTAATTAATTGCTCTATTCTGGCATCATTGTCACCAGCCACAGCCGCCGAAACGCCCCCAGCAACCCTCGCCATACCTTTCACTTTGTCAGCCCGGGTGGTTCCTGGCGTTTTCTTCTCGCCAGGTATTGAACCCCTTTGCACGAAGCGCACCTGCGCTTCCCTTGACTGGGAGTGCTTTCTCGCCCTGGATAGTGAACGATGCCTGGATCTCGTGTGACTCCTGGAGCGTGAGTGCTCCCTGTCCTCGGGGCGATGGTTGGGCGCCAGCTGTTGCGCCTGCGACTGTGCTCTTGTTGACGACCGAGTCCTGTTGCGCTGTCTTCGACGGAGTCGTACGACGTAAGGGATTTGAAATCTTTGCTTACAAAACTTGTTACCGGTAGGGTGATCGCCTTCACAAAATTTACGCTTAGGTACACACACATGTTAATCTCCTGGGTTGTGAGTTCCACATCCCCTGCACTGAACAATGTCAGGTGTGGGACACACATCAGAGCGGTGCCCGACCCTTCCGCAGGCGAAGCAGACGTGGAATTGCTTCTTTTAATGCTAGCATCTCATTAGTGTGGATCCATATCTGACAAAATTGGGCACTTTGAGTCCACCGAAACGTACAATGACATATCCCGACGTCTTGATGCGCTTGGCAGCCAGCGCAAGCGGGTTCACGTCATGCATGACATTTCTTGTTATCATAGCTTGCGAGTCTCTAAAGTCTACTCTTCGCATGACACCTTTGCATGTGGTGCCGCTTCGTATGCATTTACTTCGCATTCCGCTTCCATAATCTTGAAGGTCTTGATTCTAACGTACGTCGCTGCATGTTCGGGCTTAGGTGTGCTGAACACGATGATATATATATATATATATATATATATATATATATATATATTTAGGGAAGTTTGCGCAAACAACATCTTCACGGGCCTCCTCTTCCGTTAGCCCTGACGCCTCGATGACTGCAAAACCAATCGTGGTAGTGCTCGCCTTGTTGAAATTGAGTCCTCCTCGAAGTCGTATAATGATCTTTCTGTGCTCCTCAGGCAGTTGAGGCATCCTCGAAGCTTTGATAATTCGATTCTTAACCATTCCACTGGTGGCGGTCCCGCTGACGCCATGGTCTCGCTGATTACGTGTAAATGTGATCTCCTCATCCATAGCCTTTGTGCTAGCTCGTGATCTTCGGCCAGCCACTACTTGCCAGCCGGAGTCGTCCTGAGCATTGTTTCCTTCATTTGCAGCAAAATTTTCTTCTTCCATGTTTGTATCTGCCATGCGTGCTTGCAGGTGAGCTTACTAGGCCCAACAAAGGCCATACTCCTCACTAAGCTTAGCTCCGCTAAGCTCAACGCGGCGTACATGAGCGGAAAAAGTCCCGTAAAATTGTGAAAATACAAGCCCCACCTCGAGTGTTGGTGTGAGTCGATTCGCCGTCGCTTCGCAGATCCAGTGGTATGCTTCTTTTTGTTGTACTCTCAAAAATTGGCGAGCGGAACATGGGAAAAACGGAGCCGATGCTTCCACGTCTGCCGAACTTGTTGGTGCATAAAAGCGCGAAACTTAACTGCGCACCACGGCCGAGCTGCTTTTCGCTAACCGCGTCACAGCGGCAGGCGCGCCCACTGCGCTTTGAAAAGTACCCCAAAAAGTAACGAAATTAGTTACAATAACGTTAGGGGTCAGAGAAAGCGCCAAAACTTGTCGCAGTAAGATTCAGTACACGCCAAACTGCGTCAAAGCACCCTGTGGGCCCAGGGTGCCCAAAAGCTACCGAAATAAATTAAAAGAATATTGGGGCTCGTAGAAAGCGTCGCAAACATCTCCCAGTACGATTCATTAATTCAAATTAAGTGCGCCACGACGGCCGCGCTGTTTCTCGTTAACTGCGTCACAAGCCTAGGTGCCGTGCAGTAAGCCTAATTGCTTGAAATGCGTCGCAGACGATTGAACAAAGTTTCTCACCTTACCGCAGTCCAATAGTGCAGTGGCGCCATGTCGAAGTTCAGAAGGAACACAAGAATTCGCCGGGAGCCAACCCAACCAGGCTAAATCCATAAATCGAAAAACAGGCAGACGGGTGACCGAGCAGGCTAACGCTCAGATGCGCGGCCGATCTCTCAGCTTCGGCAGTGTGTCTGACAAATGACACATGCATCTGGCTCATCATTCGCCAATTCGCCTGTCGCTAGGCAACAGATGTAAGCCGCAAAATTTAATTCAATTTATACGCAGATATTTTAACTTTTGCCTGGAAAGAATAAAAAAAAAGCAATTTCTGTAAATCTTATTTCACATTGCTTTTTTTAATGCTCGCGGCAGCAAACGGTTGGCGTTAATACTACAGCGTGACGTATTTCCTGGTGCCACTTTTCGCCGACTGTCCCCTCTTGTATTTCTTTCTATATGGTCCGAAGTTGAATGGCTCGCGTCCACATCATCAGGCGAGACAGCGAACCGTGGCCGGAGGTACCAGTTCGTTGCCCACGAAGTACCAGACCATCGCGACGCAGCAAAGCGTGCGAAGCGAGCTGATGCAGCGACAAAACGTTCCCCACGCAAGGTCCCGACAAAGCGAAAGGCAGAGCGAGCGGCTCTGGAGAGAGCACGGTGAGTTGCAGCGGCTGCAGTGAGGCAACATGGGAGGTGGCGCATAGACTGACGACGCCATACTGCAATGCCCTGCAGATGTTCTTTACGGGAGCTGCAGCGTGCGGCAAGACGTTCGTGCAACGGCTCGTTATGGACCTCTGCAACCGGTTCACCGACGGCGGCCGAGCGAACATGAACGCGTACGTGGCGTGCGCCACCAAGGAGAAGGCGGCCGTAGCACTGGGAGGAGTCACGGTGAACGCGGCGTTCAAGCTCACCATGTCGATGAGGCAGCAGGAACGTGGGCTCGGCAACGGTGACCCCAACAGCTTCCATACAACCTTCAGACACGTCCGCTGCGTGAGCACCGACGAGGTAAGTATGATGTCGGCCGACACGCTCGCACTCGTCGATCAACGACTTAGACTTATCTCGTTCAGAAGGTGCGTTCAGAGGATTCAGCATAATTATCTGCGGCGATCTCCGTCAGCTACCGCCGGTGCGAGCCTCTTAAGTATTCAAGGGGTCTTCCATAACGCGAAGCATCGGCTGCACGTGTCATATGACCACGGCCCAACTTGGCATAATACTCACTTTCTGAAGTCGTCACGCACTCGGACAAGGTCTTCTCGTTGCTGCTCACGGAGATTGGAGACTGGGCGCAACTCGATCGCGAAGAATTAAAGCTCATCGAGAGCCGATTCGTTACGGAGGAACAAGCGGCTGAACAGCGTCCCGACGGGACACGCATTTGCTACGCAAGCGCCTACAAGGGCACTGCACAGACTTGGGTTGCACGAGACGCCATCATCGGTTTCAGAACGCACCAAGAGTCTCACTGCGCGAGCGACGGTCGACGGGCTTAGCAAAGTAGACACGATAGGACTACTACGGCAATTGAAGTTGTGTTTGGCCCACCCGTACATGGTGGTGCGCAACATAGGCGTTCCCGATGGGCTGGTCAATGGGTCGGTGGGCAAGCTTCGCTACGTGTAACAGGACGTTCGAGACAACATCGTGACAGTATGGTTAGAGTTTCCACAAGCCGTCGGACTCGTCACGCGCGCCAAGGGACGACACTTGCGACTCCACGTACCAGAGACAATGCCGTCGTGGGTGTTCATCCAACTTTTGAACTTTGGCTGCCATCTTAAAAAAGCTGTGTCCCTCATCATGCTCAATAGGACGCGGTTCCCACTGGCATCAGGCAGTGCCATAACGATTCACAAATCACAAGGTTACAGCTACGATAAGATTATCATGAATTACGGAAAAAATAGCTCACAAAAGTTGGTGTATACGTCACCTTGAACTACGTCACAAGCGTTCAGGGACTATTCATCACAAGCAAGGAATGCAGCCCTGATGGACGGGTTTCAGCGCCTCAACGATTATGGGCTGGACACGTGCACGGCGCAGTGCAAGCGCATGGCGGATCGGGTAGCATGCCTCGTCGCATGCCCACGCGTGCGTTCTCTACCGAAACACATGGACGATGTGGCGCACTATGTGAATGTCAACAGAGGCGACATATTTTGCCTCACGGAGACATGGATGAGGCCGAATGGTAACAGGCAGATAAACAGCGGATCTGCTAGTACAGCAATATGGTTATTTAAGACGGGGCGTATAAGTTCTCCGAACTGTGGTAGTGCCCGAAATTCCAAGAGGAAAGGGACGCTCTCCTGGAAAATCTGCTAGAAAAGGACCCTCCGCATGCGTGCCTGCAGCACCTTGTGTTCCGAGAGACGATCGGGCGGAGTGATTACAGGCCTTCATCGCCAGGCTAAACTCGCCTGTTGCTACAACTCACCACCATCACCACTACAGACATATCACGGGATACTCGTTCGTGTGCGCCGCTCAGCGACCCAACAACGTTGCCGCCGGCCTCTCAATATACGCCCAGCCAGGACTTCAACTACGATCCTTCCAGCTCGGACACTGCTTCAGTGCAGACGGAGAGATGTGCGCTATGTAGTTCGTCGAAACAGGACTTGCGATACTGTGCTTACACGTGGCGCCAGATCTGTTTCAAACGGACGCGGCAGCGTTGGTGTACAGGAATCTGCCTCCGGCTATACGCTGTGGCACGTCCATGCTCGTCGTAGAAGACTAAATCAGGATGCACGTTAAACGCCAGCGTTCATAGGCGCGATGTTTGTCGATCTCAACTTAAGACTCGCCTCTCCAATACATGCAACTACCATTTCGCGAGGCACCGAAATGAACTTGGCGTACGAGAACATGCCAAGCACTGTCTACGACGTAAGGAACGCATAGAAGTACTATTGCGATCAGAAGGCCATGCTGCTGTCGATCAACTTGTACCCGTATATGCCGTCGCTGGAGCCCATGAGAAAACTAGTAAGATGCAACGCGCTTGAGGTACCCGTCGGAAGACGACTACGACATCCCTCCAGAATAAGGTGGAGCTTTCCTACGAACCAGATGAAGAAATGTAGTGTCGGCATCCGGCACATACCCACGACGGGGGGGGGGGGGGGGGTGCGGGCGGGTCCACACCATCCCCCCGAAATTAAGCGGCACACCCCCACCCCCCTACCCCCCCACAGGCTACTACTCCTCATCCACATTTCTAAAGCACCGCAAAATCAACATTGAGACTTGCTAGCTATTCGGCGGCCAACACTGGGCTGCAGTTACAGTACTACTACGGCGGAGGCGTGGAAGCGATCGCTGATCGGGTCAAGGGAAAGGAACATTTAGAACTGAGGTTGAAGGGCGCGAATAAAGCAAGGACACAAGAAAACAAAAATATTTTCAACGACCTACGTTTCACAGCCATCCCCCAAAATGTCAGAATTTCAATCAAACGCTGCCATAACCGTTGAACCCATACGCAATGCGAATGTCACCCGTTACCTCGTCTGGTTTTCTCCCTTATTGTACAGAACTTTTCGTGAACAATTGTCAACGGGAAACAAGCGTCGCAAGTTGAAAAATTAAGCGATATACTAAAGGAGAGAGCCGAGGCAACAGCCAACAGGAAGAAAAAGCAAAAATTCGCAAATTTAACCTTGGATTGTGAAAATACTTATAGATGAAAATCTTTTTATTTAGAAAGGCAGTATAGAAAACACCATCGGAAGTGAAGAATGATCCTTTGTGTTTTGAATAACGCTTCTACAGTTATGAGTCGAGCCACCTGACGTAGCCACTTCTCTGATGTGCTTATGTGGGTGTTTTTATAACTTTCCGCGGTGGGCGCAGTACGTCTAGAACCGCAGCGTCCGGCGCTCTACGCGGTTGTACGGGATTGGCGGCCAGGCATCATTACGGGACTTCCCAAGTAAGTGTACGAGTCGGTTTTCGCACTTGAGAGAGCAGTAAACGAGGGATCCGAAAGAACTGCGATCATTCCGCACATACATCTTTCTCTATAATTCTTCCAGAGCTAATTAGGAAAACACTTCTAGGAATCTTCATTTTACGCTTTCCCTTGTTGTTCTTGGCTGTGTACTGCCTGGGTTTCTTTCCTGTGCGAGTCAATTTGAGTTGGTTCCTGGTTTGCCAAGTAAAGGAGAGGGGTATATCACATGCGTACTTGTGGGATACACCTTATTTCATTTCTATTTTGCGGGTTTACGCACCTTTATAGCAAACCGTGGCAATTATTAACGTTTGTACTAGTAAATGTTCACCCCCCCCCCCAATTTGTATAGAAAAGTTACCCGGCCCTCCTTGTCGTCACTGGATACGTCCATAAGGAGAAGTTGCCGCCCACCTCGATTATTGATTCATCGCCATAGTCAGCCGCAACAATCTTTTAAATGTTTGCTCTCATTAGGAAAGGTCTGCGCCGGACTCCTGCGTCTACAAGGGGTAGCTGACGTCCCGCACTGTACGTCTGCGTAGACATCTTCTGGGCACAATAAATTCCAGCTTTTCTCGAAAGCAGCCTAATCTGTAGATTTGCAGAAGAGATGCAACGTTCTTGCCTTTAATGGGCAAGCATTGCAAGGCCATTAATGGGGTCAAATGGTTGGTGAACGTGCAGGCGGTCACCAACCATTTGAATAGGGTGTCCTCAACATCCTTACATGCGGCCTGATGTAGCCAATTTGAACCTGTGCAGTCACTATGTTCACTTATTCTAGCATTTACCTTACATTTCTGCTGCGGATTTGACGATTTCTTAAGGACCAACCACTGGCATGCGTCGGTACGCTTCGGCACGCGCCAACAAGCGAACACATCGCTTGGCGTCGGTAGAAGGCAAAGGACACGCAACCACTGGACACAAGCTCTGACGTGCGCCGACGCTCGCTCCTCGGCTGCGGCGCACTGTTGCTGGACTATTTTGTCTTCATCCGTCAAAGTCCGGCCTAAAACAGCCTGCTCTAAAGAGAGCTTGAAACAATAGGTTACTGATCTGTATGCTCATTCAGACATAAAAAAACAGGTTTGATTAATGAATGTATTCCTGCCGCAACAGTTTATTTTTACCTTTGAAGTAACAATAGTGCAAAAAAATATCGACATCAGCGCTTGCACTCGCGCCGTCGTCTGTCTACAAGATCGCTTTTTATTTTATATATTTATTTAGTAGATACTGCAGACCACATTGTGGTCCTTGCAGGACGGGCAGACAATTAATACAATGCATACATACACAAAATACCTCCGTATACATTCATAAAGTATATAGACTTTACAAGGATATATCGCTCACAGAAACACTTAGTGAAAAGATAAAAACACAATACCTAAATCAATCCATGGTGCAAACAGAACGATGTAAAAAAAAAGGCAAGGGAATTGCACATCAAACGCAAGGGAGAGTCGAGGATTTGCCTTGCTCATTCAACAGCAAGGAGAACACATTCTATGCAAAAACAAAAAAGACAATAAAAACTTACATAAAACACAGTCACATGTTGTAAGGAGCGGGCAGTGAATTCCATTCAGAAATAGTCCAGGGAAAGAAGGAGAACTTATAGCTGTCTGTCCTAGCATAGATAGGTGTCAGTATATCCGTACGATGGTGTCGTGTATACCTTGGGGAGAGGTGACTTACATATAGTGAAGGGTCCAGAGCCAATTTGTGATTAATTAGATTATGTGAAAAATCTAGCCGGTGTTTCTGTCTTCTCTGTTCAAGCGAAGGAATGTCGTTAGCCAACATCAACTATGACGGCGAATCCGAACTTTTAAACTTGGAATAAATAAAACGAACAGATTTTCTTTGTATTCTCTAAAGTTTGTTAACATTGACTTTAGTATAGGGATCCCATGCAACGCAAGCATATTCAGGTTTTGGCCGGATATAGGTTAGGTATGTGAGTAGCTTAACGTTTGAGGGGGCATTTCTTAGTTTGTGTCGCAGATAGGTTAGCTTACGAAAGGCAGAAGAACATGTGTTATCAATGTGAAGGTTCCAAGAAAATTTATTAGTGAACGTTATGCCAAGGTACTTGTAACTCTCAACTTGCTTTAATGGAACAGATCCCATTTGATAAGCGTACTCCAGGGGATTTTTTTTTATGCGTTATGCGAAGAGAGACAGTTTTATCTATGTTTGCAGCCATGCCCCATTCTTCGCACCACAAAAATATATTATTCAAGCTAGTGTTAAGTTCCTCCTGATTATCCACGTACTTAATAGTACGTACTGCAAACATCTGCACGACGATACCATATAATATCGAAAGCTGATGCACCATTTCATTTTTGGTGGCTCATTGCACAGCCAACTATGTAAGAATTAGGTGTGCAAAGTATAATTGAAAAATGTGTATTAGAAATATTGTCACATTTTATTGACGGCGAAGAATGACGACGAGTCAAAACTGGGTGTTAAAAATTTAACTCTTTATTGGACGAACTTGTGCCCAACAAAACATGCAACGCTCAATCGCAACAAAAGCGGCGAGCAAGGACGGCGATTGTCGAAAATTTGTTTTACGGGTCAAGCGCGTCGGCTTTCATAAATCAGTCATCGAAAGTTCCAGCGTCTTCCAGAAACGGCTACACAATTCGTGTCGCGCACGCAATCAGATTATACAAGGTTCGTCGACAACAGACAACAGATAGTAGCATTGATAACATTCGCTAAACTTCCGATATCTGCATGCGCGTGCTGCGCTGAGCGATAGCGTTTACCATTTGCTAGCCGGTGAAATATGGTCACCGGAAGCAGATAAAGAAGTAGGCGTGTCAATATAATCCTGCTTGTTGGTTTGTGAAAGAAACGTGAAAGAATGGTTTCAGAGAAAATAAGCGGAAAGAATTGAAACACCTGTAGCGTTCACACACGAAAAAAAGAAATGATCTAGAATAGCTAACATTTACGTAATTCGTAGCTTGTCTACTCCCGATTCTCGTTTCTGTCTAATCTTGCCCATGAAGCACCTAACATATTTTTCTAGATTGTGTTAGAAACATCAACACCGCATCGGGAGGCCTCCACATTGAGCGGCATTGAGTGTATTGCTTGAAAAAATGTCAGTCTGTAAAGCCCAAGTTCAATTGTAACTGGTTTCAACGTGTCAAGGCTGTCTTTCTCAACATTAATGAAATGACATACCATCAGACAATACAAACTTGAGAGTAGCAGCGTTTTAATTTAATAGGTGTCTTTTGTTGGCCTTTGCCAAGTCGTACTATTGAAGCACTCATTCAAACGTATGGAGGCAGCGCATTTGCATTATATATATGCTGGAGACTGAGGGCCAGTGGTTGATCGAATGAGTCATTTCGGCCACTTCCTCCCAAATGACTCATTCCATCAAAAAATGACCCTCAGTCCCACCAGCTGCGGAGAAGCTGATCAAGGCGGCGGTGAGACCTGTAACGCCGCGGAGACTGCTACGAATCTCTGGACCCGGACAGGCCGCCAACCGAAACTGACCCTCACCACGTATAACACCCGAACTCTCTAGAGCTAAGCTAGCTTAGCAGGACTTCTTGAGGAACTATCAGGTATTGTTTGTTTGGGATATGAATGGCCTTAGTGAGATTAGAAAAACTGGTGAGGCATATACAGTGCCGACTAACGGTCATGTCCTCTGATATAGAGATCTCCCAATTAAGAAGCAATACGGGGTAGGATTCCTAATCCATAAGGACATAGCGGGCAACATTGACGAATTCTACAGCATTAATGAGAGGGTAGTAGTAGTCGTAATCAAACTTATTAAGAGGTATATAATAAAGGTAGTACAACCTTACGCTCCAACTTCCAGTCACGATGATGACTGAATAGATAAGTTTTATGAAGATGTTGAATTAGCGATAAGAAAGTGCAAAGTCAGTATACTGTAGTAATTGGCCGCTTCAATGCAAACGTGGGGAAAAGGCAGGCTGGTGAACCAGGAATTGGCAACTACGGCGTCGCTTCTAGGAACGCTAGAGGAGAGATGCTGGTAGAATTCGCGGAAAGGAATAAGCTGCGAATAATGAACACCTTCTTTAGGAAGCGTAGGGCCAAAAGTGGACCTGGAAAAGGCCTAATGTTGAAACAAGAAGTGAAATTGATTTCATACTGTCTGCCGATCTCAGCATAGTGCAGGATGTAGAAGTGTTAAGTAGCGTAAAGTGCAGTGGTCATAGGTTAGGGAGAGCGAGGATTTACCTCAATTTGAAGAATTGGTCAAGAAAAAACAGGCCAACCTAGATGCAGTAAGGGTAAAAGCAGACACCTTGAGGCTTTTACTTGCAAACGATTATGCAGCCCTAGAACAGAGATGAAGCTGACATAGCGGTAATGAATGAAACCTTAACTATGCTGGCTTCAGAGGCAGCAGTTGAAGGGGGAGGTAAGGCACCAAGGCAACCAGTAGGCAAGCTCTCCCAAGTAACAAAGGATCTAATAAAGAAACGACAAAGAATGAGAGTGTCGAACTCAAGAGATAAGATAGAATTCACGGAACTGTAAAAAGAGATCAACAAGGAGAAAATGAGGGATATACGAAATTATAACGTGATACATACTGAGGAAGCCACGAAAACTGGACGCAACATGGAATCAGTGAGAAGGAAAGTTAGCATAGGACAAGCCAAGATGTATGTACTGAAAGATAAGCAGGGTAAAATCATCAGCAATCTCGAAGGTATAGTAAAAGCAGCGGAAGAATTCCATACTGACCTGTACACTGCCCAGAGGAGCCACGATATCTTCATTCAAAGGAGTAATGAACAGGTTGCGGAGACACCTTCTATAACTAGCGATGAAGTTAGAAGGGCTTTCCAAGACATGAAACGGGGAAAAGCGGCAGGAGAAGTTGGAATAACAGTCGATTTAGTCAAAGATGGAGGAGGCAGAATGCTTGAAAAACTGGCGGCTCTCTATATGAAGTGTCTATCGACTGCAAGGGTCCCAGAAAATTGGAAGAATGCGAACATTATACTAATCCACAAAAAGGGAGACGTTAAAGAATTGAATAATTATATAGCCATTAGCTTACTCACAGTATTCTATAAAATAGTCACCAAGAGATAATCTGCAATAGAATAAGGGCAACACTGGACTTTAGCCAACCAAGGGAACAGGCTGGCTTCAGGAAGAGATACTCTACAGTGGATCAGATCTATGTAATTAATCAGGTAATCGAGAAATCCTCAGAGTACAAGCAGCCTCCCTATATGGCTGTCATAGATTACGAAAAGGTATTTGATTCAGTATAGATACCAGCAGTCAAAGAGGCATTGCGTAATCAAGGAGTACAGACCGCTTACGTAAATACCCTGGAAATTACCTACAGAGATTCCACAGGTACCTTAATTCTACACAAGGAAAGTAGGTATATACCTATAAAGAAAGGGGTCAGACAAGGCGACACAATCTCTCCAATGCTATTCACTGCGCGCTTGGAAGTAGTTTTCAAACTATTAAACTGGGAAGGTATAGGAGTAAGGATCAACGGCGAATATCTCAGCAACCTTCAGTTTGGAGATGGCATTGTCCTGTTCAGCAACACTGGGGACGAGTTACAACATATGATTGTGGAACTTAACAGAGAAAGTGTAAGTTTGGGGTCGAAAATTAATATGCCGAAAAATATAATCATGAATAGCCGGGGAAGGGAACAAGAGTTGAGGATCGCCAGTCAGCGTCCAAAGTCTGTGAAGGAGTAGGGATTTACCTAGGCCAATTACTCACAGGGAACCCAGATCATGAGAAGGAAATTCACAGAAGAATAAAAATGGGTTGGAGGGCCTACGGCAGACATTGTCAGCTTCTGAGTGGAAGCTTACCATTATCAGGGAAAAGGAAGGTGTACAGTCAGTGCATTTTACTGGTGCTAACGTATGGGGGTAAAACTTGGAGACTTAAAAAGGAGCTTGAGAACAAGTTAAGTACCGCGCAAAGAGCGATGGAACGAAGGATGCTAGGCATAACGCTAAGAGACAGAAAGAGAGAGGTTTTGACCAAAGAGCAAACGGGTATAGCTGATATTCTAATTGACATTAAGAGAAAGAAATAAAGCTGCGCAGGTCCTGTAATGCGCAGGTTAGATAACCGGCGTACTATTTGGGTTTCAGAATGGGTGCCAAGAGAAGAGAAGCGCAGTCGAGAACGGCAGAAGAATAAGTGTGGCGATGAAATTAGGAGATTCGCGGGTGCTTGTTGGAATTGGTTGGCGCAAGACAGGGGTAATTGAAGATCGCAGGGAGAGGCCTTCGTCCTGAAGTGGACATAAAATAGGATGATGATGATGATGATGATGATGATGATGATGATGATATATAAACAGGTTACTTTCACAATTTATTCACTTCAAGTCACTATGGGATGTTTTGACTGAGAAATACAGTGAACTTGTTCTATGAGGCATGCAATAATTGCTGTGCATCTTATGTATTGCACAACACTGGATACGGTAGCCAAACCATTATCAAACTTCAGAAGAAATTAATAGCACAGTGCATATGATCAAGCACATAGCTTTTTATTGCACTTTCTCACGAAATTCACGTTTTTTTTTTAAATTGTCACACTATAACAATATTGCACAAAAGCTACTGCACTGAAATAATATACTGATATATACTTAAAAACACAATTTCATACAGCAATAATATGTAAATAAATGAATAAATGAATAAATAAATAAATAAATAAATAAATAAATAAATAAATGTTTATTATAGTGCCCATGAACAGCTAGAGAGCCTTCGTACTGGTGCACTTAAAGAACAGAGAACACACATGTGGTAGACAAAACAATGCGAGATAGAGAAACAAATAGGGAAAAAGAAAACGAGGAAGCGTAAAAGGGACTCAATCATGCAACATGATTATCTACATATATGCAAAACACAGGAAATGGACTTTGAGATATATCAATACAGGCACAATTCTTATTACTTTTTTTTTAGTCGAGCCATATATAGGACACTCTTTGATTGAACAAGTCCAGGCTGAAAATGTGGAATGCTGTCTGGTATACTGTTGCAGCACAAAAAATTGCATATGATCAGAATTTTTTCGTAATATATGATGCCACGGACCACCTAACACAGGCACAAAATGTCAAAGAATTAAGACTTCAGTCTAGAGGTGCGAGTTGAGGTATAGTCGAGAAGGCTGAAGAATGGCCGCGAGAATGGCGAAAGTGGTGCTTGAAGATAGATATCAATTTATTCTGGACGCATTAAAAAAAAAAAAAATTTGGATGTCGATGCAGTGGTTGAGCACTGTTCACAATCTCAAATAGTTTTAAGTCGTCGGCACACAAAGCCATGCTGTTCATTTATTAAAATACTCTTAACACTAAGAGAAAGCAAGGAATACAATACCGATTAAAACACTTTTGACGCAGTGCAGAGGATAGATATCGGCCGGCAGTTAGTAGCTGCACGTCTAGCACCCAATTTGTGCACGGGACTATTGAAGGTACTTGTAAGAACAGGGAACAAGTATGCTTTCATACATTCTAAGCCGTGTGGGAGGAATACCCCCAGCACCACAAGAAAGGGGAGGTTTGAGGCGCTTCATACACTTGAAAACAAAAAAAAAAAACAAAAAAAAGAAGGTCTTCATTGACTGATAGCGTAGACACGGTGCTAGACTGAAAAGGATGGCTACTTAAAGCATGTTCTGCAAGGGCAGAAGCAGGGTTACAGACATCACCATTTTCATCAAGACGGCATACGTCACTGGCGCTCTCTTTAGAAGAGAGAGAGAGAGAGCACGACACTCCAGAAATATTTTGAATTACGTGTCATGCTGTCTAGCTTCAAGATATTCAATGAGGTCGTATATAATAATATTAGTAGTAATAATAATAATAATAATAATAATAATAATAACACGCACACACTTGCTCAATCACACAGAACGGCACACACGCACACAGTCGACGGGTGCACAACACGCAGGAGGGCCAATTCAGTCCGGTCGCAAGGCAGAGGAGTCCAAATGGCGAGAGGGGTGGAGAGAAAGCTCTCTATGCAAGATATAAGCATGTAGTTGCGGTGTCGGGCGGTATACAAGCCTGATGGGGCTCAGGCTCTGCTGACCGCTTGTTCAGACGGGCTAAGGAAGAAAGATGAGTGCTGTCCAGAAAGCCGTCAAGCAGCTTGCAGGATAGACAGACTAGCGCAATGTTGTGCTGGTATTACAGGGTGTGCCACTTGAGGGCTTTGAAGCAATCCTTTAGGCTCGCATGAGCTTGCGACGATCGAAAAGACGGGAGTAGAAGGTGCATGTTATCCGGCGCTGAACAAGCTCGCTTGTCAGCGACGTGAGTTTGGTACAGCGACTAAACTGATCAGCAGTAGTGAAGCCGTGGCAGAATGATAGAAGTGTAGAGTGCTCGGAAAACCTCGGGTCTACAAGGAAGGGAGACAGGGGACACAAACCCAAGAATTCGACGATTCTTAGTTACAGTGCTGGTGACATATGCGGAAAAGACGAGAGAAAGGCTGAATGTTGCACCCAGAATGGGAAGGGCTCGAACAGTCTTCCTGGGGGTGCCTCCGAGGAAGTAGGTTGGACATGCAGTAGTTTTGTGGTGGCTGATACGCATGGCAGCACTTTTTTCAATGCTACAACAAAGTTTGTTACGGTAGGCCCAGTCGTTCGTCTCTACAGAATGCATTTATTTCAAGCGCATATGCTGTACATCGGCATAATGTTGCAGTCGAAGTGCTAACTTGTCAATCAAGCAAATTCTGCGAAGATGCATTAGGAACTTGGTTTTGAGTTGATCGCAGCGGGATACATTTTAATGGAAACTGAAAAGACTTGGGCAGTTTAAGCATACCGACTGCACAAAGCACCGATGGCACCTTTTCCCCTACCCCGCAACGCACTCACACCATCTGCTCTTTCCATAAACAACAAAAAAAAAAAAAAATGCAGATCCCGCGCACTGTGGGAATCTATGCAAGCGAAGATTTCTGTGGTGGTTGCTTTGATTGGCGATAATTAGCGGTGATATTCACGGCTAAAGCTTAATTTCTTTAACGTTTAGTCTAACACGAGAGCGGTAGGTAGATGCCAAACGTTTACCTTGCGTGCACGACTGCTGTTTGTCTGCGTAGTACACAGAACACACCGGGAGAGGTGTTTGCTTGAGGCCTTGTTGTGCGCCATATTTCATAACCTCTGAGAGGGTTGAGCATGGCATTACCTCACATGGCACACCGCATCGCGGGAGAAGTATTAAACTTAGATTATGCGGCTGTACGTGCCAAAACCACAATCTGACTATGAGGCGCGCCGTAGTGCCGGTCTCCTGATTCATTTTGACTTCTTGATGTTCTTTAACGGGTCCCACAATCTAAGTGCACGTGCGTTTTCTATTTCACCCCCGTCAAAATGCGGCTGCCGCGGTCGGTTAGTAGATTGTTCGTAGTAACCAAAAGTTCCCTTTAAATGGGATCGTTATATGTGGACTCGACTGTCGGACAACACGATGACGGACGATACGATGGCGGACCACAGAGCCTCAATTTTCACTCTTCCCCGTTACGTCTCCACAAAGAGGTGCGCTTGAACGTGAACTAAGACAAATGGGCCTTGAGAAAGGGCGCGCCGCACCGTGGCGAGGAATGCTATTACGTTCCTTGCTCTGCCGTTCTCTTTTACGACACGTGGTGCAACGGTATGGGGCAAAAGGGGAATATGTGGTAATAGACTGTCGTATTTGAGACATGCAGGCTTCCAGGGCATCTCACGCAATCCTATAATGTGTAGGTTGTCCCAACTAACGTTAATCAAGCTGCTCAATTAAAGAAATCAATAAAATGATGCAAAATATAATCTTAAGACTTACGCTGTTTCGTTGACAGACCTCTGATAACCGAACACCGTAGGTCTTAAAATTACGCATTGCACCGTTTTTCTTATATCTTTCTTTCTAGCTGAAGAGCATGGCTTACGTTAGCAGGGACACATGGTAGAGTATAGTGTTTGTGTTTTTAATTCCACAGCACCTAGCTACGCCGTACTTTTGCACTGTAACATTATACAGTGACAAAAAGAAAGCGAAAAGGCACGCACTCAGGATCTGTTTCCGATTTTAACGCATTTAAGTTACACCACATGAGCAGTCCCGTGCAGCAAACTATGCAGGCTACACTTACGAGCCCCAATCTGCAAATTGAAGCATCTAGAACACGTGGGCATGCAAGCTACTGCCCCGAGAATGCTGAAGGAGATATCTCGCTGAAATTATTCAAGGGCCGTATAACGTAAAACTATTCCAATATGTTTTTATTCCCATCTCCTGACGTCAAATATGCGTAACCGCCGACGCAAGCATCGGGCGGTCACCCGCAGGGTTGTGTGGGTGATCACTTTTGTTTGCTTGAAAAACAAATAACATTGTTTGCAGTGAGCGGCTTGTCTTGCTTGTCTTATCTAATTGGTTCACAAGAGGCGAGGAGCATGCTCAAGTGGAGAGGGATTCGATGGGGCCGAGCCATCTGCACTGAATATCGATAACCGGATGAAGAGGGTGGTGTCGGCGTCTGCGATTGGTCCACTTTCTTTACTTAGCTTGCGGTGGCTCGTCGACAATCGCGGCGGCATGCAACGTAAGCTTAAGAATGACGCTAAAACGGTTCCTCGGCAAAGAAGAGTTGGCAGAACGAGGTCGTAAACGTCCCGAAAGTTCTCGAAAACGTTACATGGCCACGCAAAAAGTCTTCTTACGCGCAAATAAACCCATACTCTCCGGCAGGTGCCAGTTGCCAGTGCCTGAGCGATCGGCAGCCGCCATCTTTTATTCCTTTCGGAACGGGGCACCCTGCGGCTATTCAGAAGAAAATTCAGTTTTGTTCGGCATATTAATGCATCTTTAACGCGTACGCGTCACTTTGACGCGGTAAGTTTTTGCGGTTTTGTGACGTCGCGTGACAGGCAGGTGAAGTGGGTGCAGCCCGAAAACTTTTCACCAATAGCCGAGGGCTAATGGCAAAAAGGCGTCGAATCAGAACTAACTATTTTTGTTTCGTTCGGTCAAATGATGCATAATCAGTGTATACACGTCATATCAGATGGGGAGCTATCGCGGATTTCGTGACGTCCGTGACAGACAGGTGAAGCGGGGTGGTCCAAAAAAGTTTTTGACCAATCGCGGTGGGCTGATTGCAGAATTGGAATAGAAAACTTTGGAATAGTTTTACGTTATAGCGCCCCAAATCACTGACACATGGAGCAGAGACGATGGAATACGACAAACTCTCTTCTTCGTTTAATCTTTCCGTCCCCTTTTCTCTTTCCCCAGTGTAGGGTAGCCAACCGGGCTCAGTCCTGGTTAACCTCCTTACCTTTCATTTATCATTTGCTCTCTCTCTCTCTCTCGCTCTCTCTATGGTGCATGTCGGTTTGCCGTTCTGAGTGGTTAATTTCGTTACAGCGGATTTTTGGTTGCTTACGCCATATTCAACGAGGCGCATCAGAAAAAAACACCAATTCCGTGGCCCATGAAATTGTGGAAGAGGTATATGAGGTGAGTATAGAATACATGTGCCTGATTGTTTCATTTTTCTTCCGGATGAGGTAGTTCGTGCTTGTTATTTCCGAAGGGACCAGTGCTCGCCAACTTAGAAGTCCTCAACTTATTGAAAAAAACAAGTTGTGGACACAGGCTTGGAACGGGTTTTGCAGGTTTGAGCACATCCCTTGTATTCACCATTGCTATGAAAGCGCCATACAACAAGAGAGCGAGGCGCTAATGCTTCGCTACCGGCTGCTTCGACCGTCGTGCTTCTTCTTGAATACCAAATGCAGTAAGTCGGCCGTACAGGTGCTTGATAGCTGTATTAGAGCCACTGATTTCAGCCCATGAAGATATGATTTTATGCGCCTTTCGGTACGCCCGTGAACGAGTCTTAGTCACCAGTCTATCCTTTTGCTACTTATTGATATCCGCCAGGTATTTAAGGGTTTTCTTGCGTCACTGGTCTCTTGCGCAAAGATGAGCAACAATATGCGCTGATCGTCACTATGGAGTATTTCCACAGCATCGAAGCGGGCCCATACCATTAGCTGTGCGGCCGCTCAGAAAAAGCCACGTAGTCACAATTAAACATATTTGCAGTTGAGGTATGAAAGTCAGCCTCAAGCGTAACAAAGCAAAGCGTTAGAGGGCCCCTCGCCACGGCACATAGCGAAATCTTGGTTATACGCTGGAAGTTGTTACGTGTCCTCTAGGGAGCGTTCTACCGCAAGAATTTTACACGTTGGCTCATTAATAGCAAAGATAGAAATATTTCAGTGCCTCGAACTCATGCTTTCAGCAGGCGAACGTCACCGTCAGCACAGACATTCTCTCCACTTGCACCCGTCTAGCCTTCGCGAGCGAAATTCCTTCCCAGCGTTCTCCCATATCGGAGCTGGAGGATCGCGTGACGCATACGTCACGGGCCCCGCTGTATTTTTATTGTTCTCGCTTTTTTTTTTTGCTGGGCCGCGCACTTCCGCTGACGGTCTCGCGCGAGCTGTTGCATTTGTCTCGTTTCGCGCAGCGCAAGATTTTGCGTGCTGAGCACGAGAACACCTGACTAGCAGTGCAAGTCAGTGCTACACGAACGCTGAGCCAGACGCAAGCGGATCACAGAGCATGATCGCGCGCTGGAACACGGTAGAAAATGACACACTTTAGCTCTCTGCGCGCGCGGATGCGCGACGTGGGAACAAGCTGACCAAACGGAAGTTCATCTCTCTTGCTGCTGTACGAAGTAAAACAAAGACACGCAGACATTCGGTTTCTAGGTTTTAATTATTTCTCTAAACTTTAATTCGCATATTGATGCGACAGATCAAAGACCTGCTGTTGTGTTTAATAATCCACGAATTCACCTGGAACTGTGAGTGACGTCATAGCATGATGAACGACGTAGGCGCCTTTGCGCAATTGACGCCGACTCTCCGGCTGGGTGCGCGCCACCCGCAAGGAGAAAAACAAACGGCGTTTGGTTTGAAATTCAAGCTCTTTCCGCGGGGCGTAGCGGTGCAGTACTTTGCAGGCTCGATCGTTAGCGCGCATTGTGTTCACTACGCTTGTGAGTTCGAAATGGTCAGACCTGGTGAGGGGCGCTTTAAAGCGGGGAAGATGTTATAGCGGCTTCATAAGAAATTTGCCAAGCTTGCAGTAAGGGATGGAATAGCAGTACAAATAATAAAGCATGGGAAGATGGGGTGGCAGAATGTGAGGGGGCTATTGATATGCTGATGAAGTACTGCTGATAGAAATGCCCCGGAAAGTGTGGTGCATGCACCAACGAATTCGATGAATGCTAGAAATATAGTCTATGATAAAGGTCACGTGGAAAATCTGATCACAGCTACAGTTGCCAGAACATAACTAAGGGCGTCGCACTTGTTTTTGATGTTTGCTGTGAGCAGGATCGCTGAAATGAGGGAGAGACAACAACGCTTTGCAAACAGCTACGGCTATCACGTAGGGCTGACATCCTAAACCCGAATGCCTAACTTTCCACAGTGGAAGAAAGTCGAGAGTCTTCTTGTTTTTATTCACAATAACGATGAGCGCCCCGCTCCCTTTATAGATATAAAAGTGACATGATTTTACCCTGTGCCGATTTTTGGAGAGTGAAAACAGCCATAAATGTTTTCCTTTCTCCCACCCATTTTTCATGCCAGATTGACAGGACCGCCAGTTTTACTCGTACTGGTGTTGTTCGTGTACCCGGCCCTAATGAACGGGCCAGTAGCGGACCACATCACAGAAGACATGTTGCTCAAGCCATGCCAGAGCTCCTGGTGGACACCCCTGGCGCACGTCATAAACATTCAGAGCATGAAAAAGATGGTAGTTTTCTACGCTAATACAATATCGACGAAAAGGTTGTAACTCGGTCACGTGGGCTGTCTCCGTGCTTACCGAAGTCCGATGTTCTAGAACTTTCGAGCGCAATTTACACTAAGCATACTCCGATTGAATAGAACGTGTTCAGATAACCGCAGTAACAGCGCAGTCCCGTCACATTACAACAAACAGCCTGTCAGTGACGCACCCCGCGCCAAAGCGGCCCAGCACTGTCCCGTCCGTAGAAGAAGCTGCGCGCAAGAAGACACGAAATTATGATGAGGAAAAAAATGAAATGATAGCTCAGTGGCTTTGTATGTATATGGAGTCCTGTTGCCAACGACGAGGTCGCGGGTTTAAGTCCCGGCCACGGCGGCCGCAACTCGTTGGGGGCCAAGCTCAAAAACGCTCCTGGGCCCACATATTTTCTACGTCACGTTTCGTTCCACATTCTTCCATTTATATCACGCGTCGCTCCGAGTGGCCGATTCGAACGATAACGGGGGGGCGGCAACCTCCGGACTACGTTCGAACCAACGACAGAGGCGAAAAGAATGGATCTCCAGAAAGTAAGGATGCCGTTCTTAGATTTAGGTATGCATCGAAAGACGGGAGTTGATAAATAATTATTCGGGAGCACTCCGCTGCGATGTCTCCCATATTCTTCCGATAGCTCATGCGTTAGTTCAGGGCTTCAAAATCAATCAATCAATCAATCATGCTTGCGACATCTACCATTTGCAGCTTGAGGGAGGTCACAAACAGGAAAGAAAAGCTCCTCGCGCCATGGAAGCGTCAGGTTGTAGACGGGCAACGCTCTATAAACTAAGAAGCTACCTGCAACGCTGTACAAAGCCAAACAAGAAGTGAAGAAATCGGGAAAACATTTCTAAGTATTTTAAAATTCAATTGCCTTGGTAGCAGAGGTTTCAAAACTTTACCTCTGGTGTCTAAGTATAGCGACTGATTCGAAGCTGTCAAGGCGGAAATGTGGCTAGTTGGTTTCTGCAGCTTGCACTCGAATTGGCTGCTCAAAATTGGGGCGGGCACACAAACACACACGCGCACGCACGCACACGCTTACGCAGACACACGCACGCACGCACGCACGCGTACACGCACACGCACGAACGCACACGCACGCGCACACGTACGTACACGCACCCACACACGCGCTGACCAAAAAAAAAAAAGGAAACTAGGTGACCGGCGTTGGAAGCGCTGAGGAGCTACTGAGCCAACACAGTGAGTGTTGCAGGAAGGTTGGGAAAGTTCGAGGCATAAGGAAGTTAACTATATAAAATGACGGAAGAATCTAAACACGCTAAGGAACTCCGCATCATTTGGGGATTATTGTGTCCCCAAATAATAATCGTCATCTATCTTGCACGTCTTTCCTTCCCCAAGACCTCTACTCGTCCGGTAATTCCAGGTCACGAGCTGCATGCGTGTTATTAGCGTGGCAAAGCATTCTTGACAGGAAAGCAGGGAGTGAGAAGATTGCAAGAAAGGAAACGAAAGCAAGACAGAATTACAATTATTGTTCGGGGACAAGATATTCCCCAAAGGGTGTAAACACTCTTTAAAGAGTAATATAGTGAAAGACGGCAAAAAAGTCGGAAGAACAAATGTTCACATAAAAATTGCCGACGTTTTTCTGTTTACGCTGTGCTGTTCAGTAGACAGCCAAATAAAACGAAATAGAACATATCAAATGTACTCCGCAGATTTTTTTATTGGGAGTCGGCTATGAGTTTTAATTTAAGCTTAGTGGCAAATTTATCATTAACACTCGAACGCAACACTCAAATAATGTTCAAGTAACGTAAATACGTTCTATGGGGAAAATTGAATGAAGGCATAATGACGCACAAAACGTATTCTTGTAAGGGTGGGAAGCGCAAGAACATAATATAAATGAACCAGCTTCAAATCTGAGATCGTTTTAAGAGTCACTGACTGCTATCAACAGGCTGGCGATTCCTTGCTTTGCTCACTCACTCATGCAAACACGCAAACGCACCCCCCACCAGCCCCCCTCCCTGCACATACACACCTACTTGTTATAATGCCACCATCACCACCACCACCACCCACCTACCCACCCATCTATCTATCCACCCACCCATCCACGTATATGCTCGTTGGCGTGGTGCCATTGTGGTCGTTGCATCGTCGTCATTCCAGCTTTGTCATCCGACTCTTCCCATGCCGTTGTCGTCACGGCATGGTTGTGGTGCCGTCGTCGTGAGGTTGTCGTGCTCGCTCAATTGCCGTCATACAAGCTTCGTCATCTGACTTACCTCATGCCCGTTGTCGTCACGCCTTTCTCGCCGGCCTGGTGAACGAAGTTCGCTAATAGCTTAGGAAACTAGGTATGTATTTGTCGTCCCGACGCCGTCGTGGTCGTCGTATCGTCACCGTTCCTGATTTGTCAGCCAACTATTGTCATACCGTCATCACCATGCCATCGTGGCCATACAATCGCCGTAAATTCGTTGTCACATCGCCGTCGTGGTGCCGTCATCGTCGTTCTGTTGTCGTCATTCTAACTTCGTCATGTCACTCTCGTCATGCCACCGTATTAGTCACACAGTAGTCGCCACGCTGTCATTTTGCCATCTTCGTTTCTTTTATGTAACGTCATCCCACTGCAGTCATGCCGTCGTCGTCATACCACCTTTGTCTTTCCATCGACGTCAATCTTTCTTCGTCATCTATTGTAACCATACAGTCGTCACTCAATTATGATTATAACACCGTCGACGTCACACAGTCGCTATTATGCATACGTTGTCAGACCGGCTTCGTAATGACATCCTGGTCGGGCCATCGTCATCACTCCAGCTTCGTCATCCGACTCTCGTCATGCCGTTGTCGTAGTCGTCACGCCATCGTCCTCATATAGGATTCATGATACAGTCGTCGCCACACCCCTGACCATTATACAGTGACCGTCATCCCATTTTCTTCATAGCGTTGTCATGGTGTCGCCGTAATTGCGTCGTCGTCATGTATTTGTTGTCATATCCTAGTCGTGATGCCGTCGCAGTAGTTCCATCGTCGTCATTCTGACTTGGTTATGCGACTCTCGTCATTCTGTGGTTATCACCTATCACCGTCACACATCCTTCGTCATTCTCATCATCATGCCGTCTTCACGCTGTCGCGTTGTCTTTGTGATGACTTGAGTAACATCATCCCACCGTCTTCATACTGCCATAGTAATATCACCTTCCTCGATCCATGGACGTCATTTCTTCCTTGTCATTATATCGTAAGTAACCATGTTGTCGCTATTCAATCGTGATTATGCCCCCGTTGTCATGCAATCATCGCCACTTCGTCGTCGTCAGACAGTCGCTGTCATGCATCCATTGTCATACCGCCGCCGTCATGCAGTCGTGGTTGTGCCATCATCGTCATCCGGTTGTTGTCACACCGTTGTCGTCACGCCATCGTCGTTATGCACTCGTCGTCATCGCAGTGCAATAATGCCGTAGTCGTCACGCTGTTGTCGTTATGCCATCCTCATTATTTAGGAAACGACATCTCATTGTCGTGATGTCGTCGTAGTTATACCACCTTTATCATTCCATCGACGCCATTCCTTCGTCATGTCATCGTCGTTACTGCGGCGGGGTTGTGGTTGCGCATGGCCCATGCGCATGGGCGACCTTGGCAAGCGAGTGCCATACCAAAGTCGGACGATACAGGAGTAATTGCCACGTAGCCGAAGCAACGAGTCTCAGAATGAGCACAAGGCACGGTAAATAAAATGTACTTCAGGATCACATTGCTGGAATGACAATCGCATTACCGTCGACAGTAATCTTGAGATGAGTAGTGCTCTATTTTTCTTTCTTGGCATTTCGTACCGATCGGAATGCCGCCGCCGCGTGTGGTATTGAACCCGTGACCTCGAGCTCAGTAGAACACGTCGTTATCGCAAATATCGCTAAGCGTTAGAGAAATGGTGTAAATTTTGTGTCGGCAATTTCTAAGCATTGTATTGGGATGAAATGAAAATATGTTGCATGGCACGAAAATCTTGAAGGGGGTGGGGAGACGGTAGAAGGATGGAGAGTTTCTTTTTTGACATACTCACTGCTCATGGAAAATGAATATATTTTTAGAATCTCATAAATTGTACAAAGCCCATTTAACGTATGCCGGCCTTTATTGTTATTGCCAGCAGCGATTTGAACAATGCATAGATCAATGCTGCAACAATGAGAGAGCAATGACAGGACAAGTAGACGCACCAGATGCACCCGACAATGCACCAGACAGTTTTCTTGGAAATATAATCGCGGTGGCAGATGCCAGGATACATATGATGATCACTCATAGGCGTACGTCTGTTAACGAGTCGTATATTATAGTTAAATGTATAATGCTGAACGATCAAGAAAAGTGAATAACCATTTAGATGCTTTTTCTTTTCTTTCTTTTTCAGTGTGCTGTCCACTTGTGGTTTCTCTCGTGCGATTTCCAGATATACCTTGCATGTTTTGGATTCATCATGCTGATGAAAAGGTAAGTCCGGACAAAAAGAAATACGCTCACCTACTTCAAGCAGCTCTACAGCACTCATGTCCGCAATTCCTTACGAATATTAATCCAAAGAAGTCGCGCATAGAATTCGCGCCAAGAAGCACACACATGCCTATTTCAGGGCGTGTACACCAACTTCACAGGAGCAGATTGAGTTTGCTTGTCTACCTGAAGGGGCTCCTAACACCTCTGATAAGTAAAAAAAAAAATCTCGTACTATTCTCCGTGATCTTCCGGTCCCTTTTCCATACCTTGTGACGTGACGTCAACAGCGTCTGAGCTTACCAGGGTAACAGCGGTCTAGTGGTCTATATACGACGGGCACCAGTTCTGATGTTTATGATATCACCCCTTTGTCATGCCAGTCGGACGTCCCCTTTTCCTGGTCTCGCTTGCCTGTCGGGCGCAATGAACTGATTTCAACAGGTCTACCTTGTATTGCACTGCACCCGCTTCCAGCAGCAACAGCATGTAGCTGAATAATGCGGACTGTTTTCAAATAAACGAAGAACAACAACAACAACAAAAAAAGCTCCAACCTGACGTTCAAGACTGACACAGTGTCGATGTGTGTCCTAGAAAAGTGCACAGGTCGAGGATGAAATAGAACTGAATTCTGGGGCTTTCAGTGCCAAAACCACGATCGCTAACGTGCCCCCAATGCACTACACACGGGCATTTTTCATTTCCCCCCATCGAAATGCGCCCCCGCAGCCGGCATTTGATCCCGCAACCTCAGGCTTATCAGCGCAACAACATAACCGCTAAGCCACAGGGACGCGTAGGTAGAGACAGTACCCATGGGAGGGTACCGAGGGCGAGAGAGAGACCGCCTGCTCGCTTTCATGCGCAGAGTGGCCTAGGGGCGCTTGGAGTGCCGGCCCCATGCAAACGCTGTATGCATAGAGTTAGGACAGCGATTTGAGTGAGTTGTTCTAAGTTCATGACTTAAATGCAGCGCAAAGCACCGGAGTGCGCGAAGACAGGTGTGTGGTTAGCGGAGAGAGGTACGACAAACAAGCGCTTACTGCCAGCTCCATTTTTTATGTCCGGGAATATATATATAGGAACTAGGGACATAGAAGGTGACAGGGTTATCGTCTACAGTATCGCAGCCACGTGGCAATATTGCGGCGTCCAATAATCAACGGCACAATTTTGAAAAGACCTGTAAGGCAAAAAGAAAAAGATATGCACTCCAAAAGACAACAAAATAACGGGTATGCACACGCTTAAAAGAACCAGTCCTTTTTCACGTAAACTCACCAAGGGTTCACTTACCGAAGTGTCACCACCCCTTCTATATATATATATATATATATATATATATATATATATATATATATATATATATATATATATATATATATAAAGCCTCAGAGATATCACGCATGTCCCGATTGTGATGCTGATCCAAGGCTGCTCCTTCAAAACGTCACCTACACCCGCAGCTGCTGGAGTGCAACGCTAGATTAGGCGTTATTCTGTGACTTAAATTGCTTTCGAGCGTTTCTAAGCGTTTGTTACTATAGCACCCTGTTATGTGCGGTATTACAAAACCGCATGGGCAGAATAAAAAATCACAGCCCAAGCAATCCGTACAGACGGTTAACCAGTGAAGCTGAAACGTGTGGACCCGGCGTTTATCACTGGGTTAATACAGACGGTTCATTAAATGACGGCTTGGTAGGCTGCCGGATATTCGGTATGCAGTTGCTGCTCGCGCTCTACTGCAGGAGAATGTTCTTGTGCCCGGGCTGCAGCATCGGCACGGCGTAGGCGAGCTCGAACGTTCCGGGTTCTGATCGTAGCGTTGCTGATCGAAAGCTGCCTGCTCCTCAGAAGTATGTATTACGTGCGGCCTACCCATTTCGGAACCCTAGAGAAACTGCTACGCGCACGCTCAGCTGCGACGGAGAGCAATGACGTCACTACTGGCGCAGCCAATCGCGAGCCTCTTTTTCTCTTTTTTTTCGCGCATGCTCATAGTGTTGTGCAGGAGTTTTCGGCGTAGAGGCGACAGACAGACGAACGGACGGATGAATCAGCTAGCCATACATAGCTTCGCTGCAAAAATATCAGCCCGAATCTGCAGAAAATTTCCCATGAGTTGAAGAAAATCAGGTCCCGGTAGCGTTTTTACAATTGCTAGTTGGTACCGCGGGGCCTGGCACTTTTCACGACGCTCGACGTTTCTGCGCAGGCGCGAGTAAGAGCAGGTGTGAGAGAAAATCTGGGGGCCTTTGCGCCTTGAATATGTGCGTCTGCCTATGTACAACGGAGGAGCTTTTTTAACGCGTGTTGTATGCGTTTGTCCCCTAGGCATGCCGGCGTTGCGGAGTGCGGTCCAGTTTGTTTACGCTCCGCCGCTGGCTGCCCGCGCGTTGACGCAGTGGTGACAGACGCCCCATTTGGTAATCGCTGTGTCTGAAGGGGCAAGGTTCTGACTGGTGTTGTATAAGTCGTGGGTCGCTTTTTTAGTCGCGACGATAGATTGAATTTTTTACAAGCAGTGCTCGAGGAGGGCACATGTAACCGTCAAACGGAGGCCTCACGAGAGCACCTGACGTTATATTAAAGCAGACGGTGCAGGTCTGCAGGGCACCGAAGGGATAGCGGGGGGATCAAAGCTGGAAGCAGGGCGGCCCGTGGGTTGGGGCAGCGGACGCCGAAGCGTGCCAGGGGGTGTTCGCATAAAAAATTGGCTGTCCGCGATAGCGGACTGCCGACCTTATACACCCGTGGCACGCGCAGGCCTCGGCGAGCCCCAACCTACGGACCAGTCCGGGTTTCAGCTTTGATGTCCCCGTTGCCGCTTTGATGTCCTGGAGGCGCCGCCAATAATGCGAAATAATCACACGTTGTTTCAATTAGTAAAAAACACGATTGAATAAATATAATTGCGTCGAGCCGCCAACTTGCCATGCTAAGTTGAGCACTACCGCGCCCCGCGACTTCTGCCGGCACGCTTAGGGACAAGCGTATACAACACGCTCTAAGAAACTCCTCCATAGTGCCCCGGTAGAGTTGTATTTTCAAGGAGCAAAAGACATTTCCTCTCTCGCACCCGCTCTTACTCGCGCATGCGCGCAAACTTCCGTCGTATCCGCAAGTGCCATGCCCCGTTGTACCTACTAGCAATTGGAAATACGCGTCCCGATACGGGATCGAGGTGGCCTCTTTCAGCCCGATGCAAGGTAGAACGCATTTGTAGGCTGATGGACGATCGCCATAGCGCAAATTTCAATAATAAAATTAAACGGAGCCTCCGTGAACGAGAACTGTCCAAGAAATCCGTACCATTATATGCTGGCCAATGTGGGGCGGAATGAGTTATGCGTAGTAATGATGCGTGTGGTGGTTGTGTTGAGGTAGTAAGAATTCTTTATATAGGCATGAGGAGTACGAGCAGAGATGTACACATTTACTTTGCCGAACATGCAAATTTGACAACACGCCGACCGCCTTACAATGCCACGTATATCATGACAGTTCCCGTTCAGAGAGGTTCCGCTTAATTTGCTTGTGCATTGCCCGGCGTGGTATAATGAACGTGGTAATGTCATCTTAGGCAGTGGAGGGGGGACGGCTGCGCGTGAATGCGTAATTAATGCACGATTGGCTCAGCCTCTCGTTACGGGTTCCCTTAGTCACCTCCTTCAATCCTCACTCCTCTGGTGTTTACCAAGACGTCCTTTACGGCTTGCCGTTCCCCTTTTATTATTGGCTTAGGCGGTTTTGGCCTAGGTTTGACGCCTACTTTCTACGTATGGCGTATGGGGCATGGCGAAAGCGGACGGGCTCATGGAATGTTCTGCGCCGGCGCACCTATCGTTATCGCCGACAATGGGTCGTTTGTCATTGTACTCCGGATGACAGTTATCAGCTGCGCACACAATGGGGTAAAACTACCATTTTACTCCTTTATTGAGAAAGGGGATTTTCGACCAAGTTGCCATATACTGCTACGCATTAAAGGCAGGACTCGCGAGGTTAAACACGAACAGAGATTTGTGGAGTACTGTGTAAGGGTCGTGTATTGCATACATTTCAACCCTGGCCGTCTAGTATAGACTGATTGTGGCAATGTACTGACAAACGTTTGGGAGAGCAAAAAAAAAAAAAAAGATTTAACTGACGGAAGAACGTGTAATGGGCGCGCTGTAACGTAAAGCTATTCCCAACTTTTCTATTCCAATTCTGCAAGCAGCGCTTCGCGATTGGTCAAATACTTTTTTGGACCACCCCAACGTCGCCTGTCTGTCAGGTGACGTCACGAAAACCGCGATAGCTCCCCATCTAATATTACGTGTACACACTGATTATGCATGATTGGGCCGAACGAAAGAAAAATAGTTATTTCTGGTTCGACGCTTTTTCGCTATTAGGCCTCGGCTATTGGTTAAATGTTTTAGGGCTGCACCCACTTCACCTGAGTGTCACGCGACGTCACAAAACCGCGAAAGCTCACCGCGTCAAAGTGAGGTGTACGCGTTAAAGATTCATTAATTTGCCGAACAAAACTGCATTTTTCTCTGTATAACCGCAGACTGCACCGTTCTGGAAGGAATAAAAGATAGCTGCCGCCGATCGCTCAAGCACTGGCTAGTCGCACCTGCCGGAGAGCATGGGTTTATTTGCCGACAATAAAGCTTTTTGCGTGGCCGTGTAACGTTTTCAAGCACTTTCGGCACGTTTACAATCTTGCTCTGCCAACTCTTCTCTACTGAGGATCCCTTTTAGAGGCACGCTTAACGTTCCGTTGCATGCCGCCGCGATTTTCGACCAGCCACCGCAAGCTGGGTAAGGGGAAGCGGAGCAATCGCAGACGCCGGCCCCGCCCTCTTCATCCGCTTATCGATTTTCAGTGCACTGGCTCGGCCCCATCGAATCCCTCTCCACTTGAGCGTGCTCCTCGTCTCTTGTCAGCCAATTAGATAAGACCAGCCGCTCAGTGTAGGCAATGTTATTCGTTTTTAAAGCGAACAAAGGTAATCTCCTATAAATGAGGAGAGCGTTTGAGTGGTCTCTTCAGACAACCCTGCGGGTCACCGCCCGATGCTTGCGTCGGCGGTTACGCAAATTTGACGTCAGGAGATTGGCATCAAGATATATTGGAATACCTTTACGTTATAGGCCCAGTTCTCTTGCAATGTAGCGGCTGCGTCCGTAAGCGACGTTCCGAAGAAACAGTTGTGTAAACAGATTTGCATCACGATCGAGAGAACGCGTTAAATCTCTGAGGCCTTTTTGGATAAAGAA